>NC_060123.1:255905188-256208219 GCF_021461395.2 Schistocerca americana
TTTGGCCTGGGACTCATCTCATTGGCACTACTTCCGCACTGTTGTTAGAAAAAGAAGAGAATCGGTACATCTGAGATGTGGTGCTATAGAAAGACGTTGAAATTTAGGTGGACTGATAATGATGTTCTCTCTAGAATCGGCGGAGAAGGTGATAGGACTTGCGTTAAGAAATCAGGAAATACCTTTCATGGTTGTAGAAGGAGCTGTAGAAGGTAAAAATTGTAGGGGAAGACAGAAATCGAAATATATCCAAAAAATAATTCAGGGCGTTGGTTACAAGTGCTAGTCTCAGATGAAGAGATTGGCAGAGGGGAGGAAGTCGAGGCGAGTAGCACTAAACTAGTCAGACGACTGGTGTACAGAAACATAAAAATTAAAATAAAAGTACTTCATGTCAACCATGTTGAATTTAGGATTCGGAATACGTCGATTACTAGCGTGCTGTCTTCAACAGTGGTACTTAATTTTCCATTTCAACGATTTTGTCTTGGGAGTTTCGCACTGCTGCTTTATAGGCAGCGTAATTTTGCAACAAATGTTTCATTACAATTGTAAAGCATACAGTTCGTTTTTGGCGAACAACGCATTCACACAAAATACTTTAGAATTACTTTTATTTCAGAGAGTAACTGGTTTATAATGGCTAACGTCTCCAGTTACATAAATGTTTTCATCATCAGCATGTTGTCAGATCCAGCGCTGCACAAGAATGTTAGAATGTTGTGCGTTTTTTGTTGTTTCGATGGCAAGAACATGCTAAGATGCCTGGATTTTTTTTCGGGTATTTCCATAATTAACGTACTGCTTTATTTTCTTAGGTCAATTTCGGTTGAAACAATGCGGAATATTCTCGCTTCAGCCCCTATATTTTCATCAAGTTCCGATAGATGGTGGCACTACACGTAGCCTTCAGAATGGCGTTTGTATAGGAGGTATGTTCAAAGCAGAGAGATGTCCTTAAGTTTCTTTTGGTGAAAAACCGGAGCATCACTGGTATTCGTAGGCGACTGAGGAACATGTACGTAATACTGACAGCGAACGAGAGCACGGTGAGTCGTTGTGCGAGACGCCTGTCATCGCAACAAGGCCCCGCAGAACTATCTGATCTCCAGGCTGACGGCCGGTTCTCAGAAAACTAAAGACAGGACTTAAGTGTGTTCGTTTCCACAAAATTGCGAACCAACTTCTTCTTCTCAATGACAACTCAAGGCCTCACACAAGTTGGCGCACCCGAGAGGAGATCATTGGACTGTTCTTCCAGCCTACACCTGGGCCTCTCACCTTCCGACTTTCATGTGTCTGGCCCAATGAAGGATACATTCCGCGGGATGGATGATGAGGCGGTTACCGACGCGGCAAGACGTTGGCTCCGACTTCCACCAGTAGAGTAGTACCATGTGGGCATATAGGTACTCCCAGGAAGGCGGCATAAGGCCGTCGCATTGAAAGGAGATTACGTTGAAAAATAGGCCTTTGTAGCCAGAAGTCTAGGGTGTATTGGAATCCTAAATAAAACCAACTTGCCTTCAGGAAAAAATGTGTTTCATTACTTACTAAACGTCCCATGTATTTAAACATTTACACTTACGTATGTTCCAGTGGACTGCACTCATGATGCCATGACCCCTGTACCTTTCCAAGGCAATATACAAGCTGCTGCATTGTAAACAGCACATATATTTTAAACGAATCGTTGTTTTTCAAATAAAACAAATTCTAAATATTATCCATGTCATTCAGGCTTCTCAAATGTGTTCTACATTCGATGTTTCTACTTACAATGCAAAGAGTATCCACTGAGCAAAGATAACATTGATTTCTTATTGTACTTATCTGTGAACTGAGCAAATGAAATACGCTGATGGTGCAATATGTTAAAAACAGAAAAAGCTTTGAATCGAAGAATGAGGTTCTTACATAAGTAGTCTACGACCGTAGGTGCGTGTGGACCAGCGCCGCTAACTTACTTAAGTGTCACAGTATTTGTATTGTATAGTGTCTGTCAATATTATACTCAATGGCGCACTATTACTGCCAAGTGACACTTACATTCCAAGATGATCAGACGCAACCACACATTTATGAAATCGAACAATTCATCCGGAAATAGCTACTACGTCTGGGCCCCCAAGAAGTGGTAAGTATTTAGACTTCTCTGTCACCAACCGCGTCGTCTACATTAAAATGACGATGGAGGAAGCATGGGGTAGTGTAGTTCGACAACGCACACACAGACTAAAGTTTAACATATTGACGGGCATATTGGGGAGGATGAACGAACAAGGTTGGGATGCATGTGTAAGGTGGCAGAATAAATGAAGGTCAATTTCGCACCTTAAATAACAGTTTTATACATTATAACGAGAAGGTGAATATGACACCTAACTTACTTCGCCGATAATGAGCAGATTTGCCTATAAGTATGTAATGCAAAGGGATGACACTCAATCGACAGTATTAACACTCCGCTCATATATAATGCATGTCAGTGAGCAGAAGGTGAAACAAGCAGCGAGAGGAAACGTTTTGGGTGGAAGTAGGTGGGGGCAGAAGCAGAGGCCACACCATGGGAGGCACCACAAAACGCTCTCAGGGGGCGTCCCATGGCGGGAGTCAGCGACCGGGCAGGTGACACATACTGGAGAGCAAGTAACGAGCCACCAGAAGTAGGACAGAAAGAAACTTTCGAAAACTGCGTTTCGGAATTCCAAATGGATGCGAACAAAACCAGTGATTCAGTTGATCACGTGAAGAGCGAGTGGTACACATGTGATGTACACATGTAACTTTTAGGTGTGTGGAGCAGGCACAAAACGTCTGATTGGCGGAAACGAACTAGGAAGGAGTAAAGTGCCGAAATTTCGACGCAGTTTAATGGTAGGGCTCTTGCGATTGGCAGAGAGAGTTTTCACAAAATAAGAGGAACGCTCCTGTTGATAAAAAAAAGCTGTGATGTGGAGAATGAAAGAACCCAGGTGGGGAGACAGCTCGGCTACGAGAAAGACAAGAGTGAAATTTTTGGGGACTCTTCTCTGAACTGGCGTCAAGTGCAGAATGGGGCACATAACGCTCTGTATGACGCAAAGTAGGAATTAGTGTGAGCACTGCAGTCACTGTGCCTGACATTCAGCTAGATATTAGCTGCATCGTCGTTGAGCTCCAAGTATGGAGAAACGAATCAGCCAGTTAGTTAATTGTTCTTGTGAGGACTGAGAGGGAACTTTAATATGGATGCTGCTACAGCCATGCACGTGCATATCGCCATATTTCAAGACTACATGTTTTCTCGCATAACGAGAAGCATAGAGAGAGTTTCCGTTGGAAAAATCAGCAAAGGCTTATTTAGTTCTTATAGAAATTTCAGAGGATGAGAGCATCCATGCAGACAACAGCTCATCGCAGCTAAGGTAAATACCACAAGCAGAGGTGTAAACTTGTTGGTTCACCAGCTTGTGTCCACTGTAAACTCGGGCAACCTTGGGTAACCTTTTGCTCAACTTGTCACAAAACTAACCATCCTCCGAAGACTTGATTGTGATCCTAAATAGTACCGGATTCTGAACCGGAATTGGATGATTCATCGTAATATTGGCCAACATCAGGACGTAGTCATAAGAATAATTTTGTAAAGAAACTTCTACTTAAAATTTAGCATTGTTGCGTTTAAGATGATTTCACTTTTTGAGGACGAGATGCGTTCGTTTGAGAACTGTCGTAACATTGTCACATTGTAAAGTGTGTAAATGCATGTATTTTTGTGATAGGATACAACATTAAACCAAAAACATCTACAGCTTGCACAGTTGTTGTTCTGTCCTCAAAACCTTACACATGGAAGCAGCTAGAGAAGCAAGACAAGTGCTTCGAATGGAAAAGCGAGAGTTTGTAAACAGTAAAATAAAACTGGGACAAAAAGACCGTACAGTAGGATATACAAGAGGCTTTTACAGGACAGTCAGGTTCTTTAAGAAGGGATACAGTCCTAGAATTGACGTGATCAGAGGTCAAGAAGGACAGATAAACACAGATGAAAGGGAAGCTATGGGGGAATGGAGAAACCACTTCTAATACTTCTTATATGTGGATGTAAGCACCAGGAGTGCTACAACAGAAAAGAAGAAGAATCATATAGAGAAAACAGGGAAAATGTACCATTGGGGGAATATGAACTACCAAGCATTGAGGAGGCAAGAGCGACCATAAAACTGCTGAAGAGGGGGAAGGCACCAGGAATAGATGGCATGTACTGTACAGGCGAGACTGTACCATTTAATGTGCTTAATTTGGAAGAAGGAAATGATCCCAGAAGAATGGAAGGAGTCTGTCATCTGCCCTGTACTGAGACCCAATGAGATGTAGCAGCTACAGAGGAATCACACTACTATACACAGCTTATAAGATCTTGAGCATGTTGTTACTAAAGCGACTAACACCACATGTCAGGAAAGTACTGGGATTCCAACAAGCGGGTTTCAGAAAGGTAACGTCAACTGTAGACCATTTACGTACAATAAAGCAAGTGCTAGCAAAGAGCTGGCCTTTTTATGGGCTTCCAAAAAGCATATGATATTGTGAATAGACGAACAATATGGCAAGAACTCGAAAGGGCTCAAGTTACCAGAAAACTCATAAAACTGACACAGATATGCACCCAGGTGACAAAATGCATGGTGAAAGCAAATGGAAACATATCATCCAAGTTAAAGGTGAGGACTGGAGTGCGACAAAGAGACTACCTCTCTCCCCTTCTGATTAACCTGGTAGTGGAGAGAGCCCTGAGAGAGGTAGAAAGCCTAGAGACAGGACTAGAGCTGGGTAGAATGATCAACACCGTGGACTATGCGGATGATGTAGTTTTAATATCAGAGACAGAGCAAGACCTGGTTCAGATGACAAGTATATTAATGGAAGTGGCAAAGAGGGCAGGCCTGAAGTTGAATATGGATATGGATAAGACAAAATAAACTCATAGTTATCAGAGAATATGATGACAGACTCCTGACGATGGAGGCCAACATCTTTGAAAGGGTAAAAGGCTTTAAATACCTTGGGGATATATTCAATGAATGGAACGAGATAGATCACGAAATTATTGCACGAATACAACCAGAAACAGGTTAAGGTTTGCTCTGGGGAAGCTGTTAAAGTCCCGGTTCTATCGAGATCCCCAAAGACCAATATCTACGACAAAATAAAACAACCTGTAGTCTTATATGGAGCAGACACGTGCACCGTTACCCAAAAGAGGGAAAGAAAACTCCTGAAAACTGAGAATACCATCCTCAGACAAATTATTGGGCCAGTGAAGAATGAGATGAAGGGAGGAAAAGAAAGAACTGTGAATTGCAGGAGCTATGAAAGTCGATGGACATCGTGGCAGAGATCAAAGAAAGAAGACTGATGTGGTATGGACAAGTAATGCATCGAGAAGGCCAGATAATCAGGCAGGTAGTGGCGGAACATATTAGAGGCAAAATACCAGGTCAGAGAGGATATGCGTACGCTGGGGCTGTCTGAAAATGAATAAATGGACCGAGGACACTGGAGAAGAATGATTGGTGATGCCGAAGCCCGACTGTAGTTTGTGTAGCCAATGCAGTAAGTGAGTAAGTACGTATTGGGGAGGTGACTGTAGACCACGCTGTTTCGGTCTTTAAACAATTAGGGTGTTTCAGCTCCCTTTCGAGATGAAACAAGACGCGGTCGTTCAAGACGTGTTAAATGATGCCCAACGGATCGAGAACGAACTGTCAAAGACATACAATGCTATCTGCTGATAGGTGGTGTGCGGGCCATCGTCATGTACGACAGCCTGCTTTGGATATGATCAGGATGTGGACAACATCTTAGGTGAAATTGTCTGCATCGTTGTTCGCTCCAGAACCCGGCCAGTGACACAGCACCCAAAACTACGGTCACTTCTTTACCAGACACCTACGCCTTGGCTGTGCAGTCTGGATGTGTCAGTTCAGAAACCGCCTGTTCTCCCTCTGGTACTTCCCATCGGGA
This sequence comes from Schistocerca americana, assembly GCF_021461395.2. Lineage (NCBI taxonomy): Eukaryota > Metazoa > Arthropoda > Insecta > Orthoptera > Acrididae > Schistocerca > Schistocerca americana. The sequence goes on from NC_060123.1 coordinate 255,911,198, forward strand.
ACGACAGTGTGGACGAGACCTAACTGGCACCACCTCCTGTGATTGCGACGATACCAACAATTCTCCAGAGCTTGATGAACGTTCCTCCCACTGCAACGGACATTGAATTTAGTGTGGTGACTACCTCTGTTTTGCTTCAGACAAGCACGACAGCAGACAGCGATAGGCCATATTCCGACATAGAACAGCAATTCTGAAAGCAGGGGTCATATCACAAATGGAAGAAGCGAAGTCGAACCTCCTCTGACGTCACACTCCTTCATATGGCATCATGGGTAGTAGACCAGATACCAGAAAGTGATCCCCCTTTGAGCATCCCAACGACAGGAGTGACTGCTGGGGAATATCCTTCCCACCGCTTGCAAACCCGCCTGACAACGACAGACCCCTTGAAGGGATGTTCCCTAGTTCTCAATGGGTGCGACTCTCGCTTGCCCATGATTTCGATCTCCTGGGCTGATGATGTCGACGACGGAGCAGATCAGGATGCTGGCCCACCTGTTGGGGTGCCACACAGTAACACTCAACCCAACTTCCACCCAGTGATTGTGGCCGCTCTGGTCACTGGTTTCATGCCAGCCAGACATCTCTGCAGTACTGTTTGTGCCAATAGGAAGTGCGTGTCCACAACACTACCACAGTGCGACGACGAATTTGGTCACCATCTGGGCTCTAGATAAACTGGTAATTTTCGGAGATACCATTTGCACTGCCTATGTGAACATTGCCTCCATCAAGAAGTGATCGTCGCTGATTTCTATGCTCTCACCTGCTACACAGCCCACATGTCCAATACCTCTGACAAAGGTAGCGGACCGCCCATCCTTTTCCATGCAGGGCTCCTCACTGAAGATATAGTGTACATTCCTAATGGTATGGGTACGCCCCTCACGCTTTTTGGCTTTTGAATCCTAAATATGCATACACCATCCGTCTCCCGTCACCGTAGTAAACGACACATCATTACTGCCTAGGTAATGCCACTTTTTAAGGTTCCCTGGATGATCTGGTCATTGTTGGGGACTTCAACCCCACACAATGGCCTAATGATCAACTCCGACTACATTCCCCCTGTGTGGCCCCCTCTGTCATCGTCAACCGACTTCAGCTTATCGACATATGGACAAAGGTTCATGGCAGCTGAGCGGGTTTCACTTATTGTACGGCGCAGTCGCAGGGTTGTCTCGACATTATACACCTCATACGCTCCCTTGCTGGCGACACTCCACATGCTGTTTGGCTCTCTCCAGCCATGAGGCCTACATCTGTGATGTCGCCTTTGCCCGCCAGTGGGTATGGCCCAATAGTGCCCTGATGAAATTAAACGTTGCGCAGGTGACTGTAACTGACTGCCGATTGATCGTTGAAGACACCTAGGCCCTGCGTCACCGATGTCGCCCGCCTACACGTCCACTCTATCCTGGTTGCTACCCCACGCGAAACCAGCTCTGTGTGGAGCAGTGATAGGATATGACACTGACGTCAAGGCTTGGTATGTGAACGTCGTAGACTTGTATTAGGCGATCTTACTTGCCTTCAGTCAGATGGCATTTTCTTCCATCTGTCAGGCGATAGTGCATCGTGCTGAATTTTGGTTCATTGCACTCACACGACAACGCTTAGAATGGACCCTTGTCAGGTCTCGCACTGACGACCGTGCGACTCATGAAACGCCATCGATTTACTATCTCGTCACAGAATACCGGAACCGTCTTCGAGCTCTCCTACACAACGTAATCGATGTGGAAGGATGACGACCGAAGCGGTGGCGCGGTTCCAGACTGAAGCGCCTAGAACCGCTCGGCCACACCTGCCGCCTACAATTTGTAGTTGCTGTGTTGGTAAGATACTGTAATCTCCTGTAGCGGCTTTGCTTTTTCAACCAGAGGAGAAGTTTTTAACAGCTGCTCAATGTAATTCCGTGCCGCGCGAGATTAGCCGAGCGGTCTCGGGCGCTGCAGTCATGGAATGTGCGACTGGTCCCGGCGGAGGTTCGAGTCTTCACTCGGACATGGGTGTGTGTGTTTGTCCTTAAGATAATTTAGGTTAAGCAGTGTGTAAGCTCAGGGACTGATGACCTTAGTAGTTAAGTCCCGTAAGATTTCACACACATTTGACTTTTTTTTTTTTTGTAATCCCGTGTATTCGGAAGGTAGCAATATAACTTCAGTTGCGTTAAAAAAAATTTTGGCTCCATTATGACCTCCACCACAATGAGTATGCCAAACTAAGTTTTGTCTACAAGTATCTGGAATGCAGACTAACCAGCTGCCGCCAGAAAGATTACATCTGTAGAATAAAACGTTGTTTTGAGATTTCTAATGCTGCTAAATTTTCTCGGGTAGGTTTTATGTAAGGAAAGTCAATTTTAGTCTTTTCGGATCTGCATCTTGCCACGTAGCCATGTTGTTACTTATTTCTGAGCAATACTGTTTGTAATGGGAGTCTTTCATTAACATTATTCTGTAATCATTTTTTTTTCTGTTAAATCCGAAATATCTGTCAGTTCTTGAGGTAGACGCGACAAAGCGTCAGCTACAATATTGTTTCTACGTTTTACATGCCATATATTGAATCTGTTCTCCTGTAGAAAAGCTGTCCACCTCATAATTCTGGGATGTAGTACCTTACAGGTTAATAAAAGGTTCAGAGCGTGGTGGCCACAAAATACCTTAATCTCCTTCTTTAAACGCCAATATTATGGCCAGAGCTTCTAACTCAGTAGTTGAATATCCATGTTCACACTCAGGAATTGTTCTACTAGCAAAGCTAATTATAGTAACGTCAATATTTTCGCCCTTTTCTGACATTGAAATAGACATGCACCGATTTCCGAAAAGGACGCGTCTATGGCAACTCAAAAATCTAAATCCGCTTCAGGATTACATAACGTTTCAGGACGGTTTATTCTCCGAGATTTCTCTCAATAAAGATACCTGCTCTCTTCTATGGACATGGGCTTCCTGTCTTGGCTTCCGTAACTACAAGTGGTTCAGTGTATAGCTCCCTGACCTTTCTTCTCCCTATGTGTCGGATTCATTACCGTGACACCTTTCTACTTCATATAGATTGCAGTACTTCACCCCGTAGATGAAGCTATCTGTATCCATATAAAGTAACTTTGGTTCCACGAAATGAGTTTTAGCAAACTCATAGTGAAAGTGGTACATGTGGAGTTTGGAGACTGGTTTCGTAAACTCTACTGAAGCCTTCGACATCTCACACCAACAAAGTTCTCATTGAAAATAGTGACCCGCTTAAAACATGGTCTGGCGATGCAGTTTCGTACGCCCCAACCCCCATCCCATTCGCTACTAATCAAAATATCGCGTTCATTTCTTACATTATGCATGGTTTTAACGAAAATGACATTATTCATTAATTTGTAGAAGTCTTTTTCAAAATCACTAGTCGCGACCGCCCTCTTTTCGGTATTTAATTCAATATACTCCTTCAACCAGGGGGACTGATTGAAGGAAATAGCCCTGGTGTTTCAACGTAGCTCCATCCATAAGCTGAGACATTGCTGGAGATTACAATAATGAATTACATACCTCTTCTTGTGTCCAACAGTGGTATCAGTTTAAGGATAGTGCTTCCTTGTGGAACTTGTTGCTCTGCACACAACGGCAAGTTGCTTGTAATTTCATGCAAACTGACAGTTTATATGAGGTCTGCCTCCCCCACATCAGAATCAGCCGACAGACCCAACATTTTTCCACCTAATCCCTCTAATTCGTTTTCGGGCACCCACTGAAATCCACTAACTGGCAGTGGGTGTATCATGGCGTGCCTATATAACTTATTCACATCCAAATATAGAATATAACTTGAATCGAAAGATGCATTAAACCCTGCACCCATACACGGATTACTTGCCTTGTCGCGTCTATGGACATACTGACAAAGTCCTCCACAGATCCCGCACTCAAAGAAAAGAAGCATATCGGCATCAGTCGAAAGTCTGATGCTGCTCCTCATTTTCTTGAGTATTGCGTCCCAAGACAACTCAGGTGGTTTGTAATAAAAGGCGTGGTTCAGAGAGTACATGGCCATACATACACTCCAGAACTCATCGAAAACATCTGCAAGCTGCCACGCGTCGGTGTCCATGTCTTGCGCATTCACCCAAATTGGGAATGTTGGATTCCCGCCAGACTTTCTTGTCATCCTCATAATCTGCGCTAGTAATGGCATCGCCTGTGAGGGTACTGGTAAATGCATAAATGTTGGGTAGCCTGGTTGCGTCGAGTTTCGCCTTACTATCCAGATACTCATAAGGGAGCTTTCCTAGTCACAAGCTGAAACTTTTCCTCATCGGGGTAAGCAGATCAGGTTTATATGCAAATCCTCTTGAGTATGAGTTTCAACGAGTTTCTGGAGTGGCGGCTGCATAAAACGTAGCGTGTCAAGGAAGCGGGGCGTAATTTTTGGCGTCATTCGCTTGGAGAATGAATTATACTTCTCAACACTCTCAGGCAGGACACTGAACTGATTTTTCTCCCAACCCAAATTAACCAATTGCTCAACTAGAAAGTGAGCGTCATACCCACTTAAGCTATGAAATAAAACATGTATGTGTAGTGGTAACTGATACTTCAAATTGCATGTGTTGTGAGCTCCACCGCGGAACTTCCCTATAAGATGACAATGATCTCTATGCTGAGTTTCAGCTTTTCTGTCTAACGGCAGCCCTCAAATATGACAATTAACTGCATAATTGTATAATTTTTCATCCTCCTCTGATTCAGTCATAGGGATGGTGGTGCTGTAAAGCGTATCAACACCCCATGAGAGATTTCAATCTCAGTGAACAACTAAACTGCAGGATTATCCCTGACATAAGATTCATAGCGGTTAAGACTTGAATCATATGAATATGTAGTTTGGTATACTGCTGCATATGGTGCGTGTATTTGTGTGGAGGTGGTATGTGAGGCTAAGGGGTTCCCTTCACAGTGGGTAATAGGGGCAAGGAGATATTCGGAATCTGCGTATACAACAAACGGACATCGTTCCTGGTGGTGAGCGTTCTTGAATTTAATGAACTTGTTTTCTTTTGTAGGCTTAACAACATTACTGGTTCCTTGTATTCACAGTCCTCCAGATGACTTTTTATGTTCATATTTCGACGATTGGCTGTGAAGGAGGCGGGACATGTCTTTGATCCATACTTAATACTGATTATCACCATCAGAGAAGAGCAGCATGTTTACGTGAAGATCACGTTCACCTGCGTATTTCGAAAAATGGAGTGGTCCCACTATAGTATGCTTGTCCTGCTCATCTGTCTTGTTTTTCTGCTTCTTCTTCAGGCCATAAACGTGAACCTAGATTTCTGGATTTTGCACCTCTAAATTTGGTATTTAATGGGGAACTTGATACCGTCAATGTTATAACATGCACGAATGTTAAGACCTACTCTGTATCGAGAAGTGCGCTGCGGATTTTGTGTGTAATTTCTCTCACAAGCCAGGACTGACCATGCAAAACAAGCATTATCTTTTTCATTTTCAATGTTAATGCAGGTGTGATTCTTCATAATATCCTCAGGGAGTTTGATATAACTGGACCCTCCATTTAACGGATCATAGAAACGAAGTACTAAGGAATGACGAGATACGTTTGAAGTTCTCTAACGCTATAGATACAACAATAAGGAATAGCGCAGTAGGCAGTACAGTTGAAGAGGAATGGACATCTCTAAAAAGTGCCATCACAGAAGTTGGGAAGGAAAACATAGGTACAAAGAAGGTAGCTGCGAAGAAACCATGGGTAACAGAAGAAATACTTCAGTTGATTGATGAAAGGAGGAAGTACAAACATGTTCCGGGAAAATCAGGAATACAGAAATACAAGTCGCTGAGGAATGAAATAAATAGGAAGTGCAGGGAAGCTAAGACGAAATGGCTGCAGGAAAAATGTGAAGACATCGAGAAAGATATGATTGTCGGAAGGACAGATTCAGCATACAGGAAAGTCAAAACAACCTTTGGTGACATTAAAAGCAACGGTGGTAACATTAAGAGCGCAACGGGAATTCCACTGTTAAATGCAGAGGAGAGAGCATATAGGTGGAAAGAATACATTGAAAGCCTCTATGAGGGTGAAGATTTGTCTGATGTGATAGAAGAAGAAACAGGAGTCGATTTAGAAGAGATAGGGGATCCAGTATTAGAATCGGAATTTGAATGAGCTTTGGAGGACTTACGGTCAAATAAGGCAGAAGGAATGATTAACATCCCATCAGAATTTCTAAAATCATTGGGGGAAGTGGCAACAAAACGACTATTCACGTTGGTGTGTAGAATATATGAGTCTGGCGACATACCATCTGACTTTCGGAAAAGCATCATCTACACAATTCCGAAGACGGCAAAAGCTGACAAGTGCGAGAATTATCGCACAATCAGCTTAACAGCTCATGCATCGAAGCTGCTTACAAGAATAATCTACAGAAGAATGGAAAAGAAAATTGAGAATGCGCTAGGTGACGATCAGTTTGGCTTTAGGAAAAGTAAAGGGACGAGAGAGGCAATTCTGACGTTACGGCTAATAATGGAAGCAAGGCTAAAGAAAAATCAAGACACTTTCATAGGATTTGTCGACCTGGAAAAAGCGTTCGACAGTATAAAATGGTGCAAGCGGTTCGAGATTCTGAAAAAAGTAGGGGTAAGTTATAGGGAGAGACGGGTCATATACAATATGCACAACAACCAAGAGGGAATAATAAGAGTGGACGATCAAGAACGAAGTGCTTGTATTAAGACGGGTGTAAGACAAGGCTGTAGCCTTTCGCCCCTACTCTTCAATCTGTACATCGAGGAAGTTATGATGGAAATAAAAGAAAGGTTCAGGAGTGGAATTGAAATACAAGGTGAAAGGATATCAATGATACGATTCGCTGATGACATTGCTATCCTGAGTGAAAGTGAAGAAGAATTAAATGATCTGCTGAACGGAATGAACAGTCTAATGAGCACACAGTACGGTTTGAGAGTAAATCGGAGAAAGGCGAAGGTAATGAGAAGTAGTAGAAATGAGAACAGCGAGAAACTTAGCATCAGGATTGATGGTCACGAAGTCTATATAATTAAGGAATTCTGCTACCTAGGCAGTAAAATAACCAATGACGGACGGAGCAAGGAGGACATCAAAAGCAGACTCGCTATGGCAAAAAAGGCATTTCTGGCCAAGAAAGGTCTACTAATACCAAATACCGGCCTTAATTTGAGGAAGAAATTTCTGAGGATGTACGTCTGGAGTACGGCATTGTATGGTAGTGAAACATGGACTGTGGGAAAACCGGAACAGAAGAGAATCGAAGCATTTGAGATGTGGTGCTATAGACGAATGTCGAAAATTAGGTGGACTGATAAGGTAAGGAATGAGGAGGTTCTATGCGGAATCGGAGAGGAAAGGAATATGTGGAAAACACTGATAAGGAGAAGGGACAGGATGATAGGACATCTGCTAAGATATGAGGGAATGACTTCCATGGTATTAGAGGGAGCTGTAGAGGGCAAAAACTGTAGAGGAAGACAGAGATTGGAATACGTCAAGTAAATAATTGAGTACGTAGGTTGCAAGTGCTACTCTGAGATGAAGAGGTTAGCACAGGAACGGAATTCGTGGCGGGCCGCATCAAACCAGTCAGTAGACGGATTTAAAAAAAAAAAAAAAAAAAAAAAAAAAAAAAAAAAAAAAAAAAAAAAAAAAAAAAAAAAAAAAGTGTAACCTTTCCTCTCCGGATCGTTCTATCCTTGCTGGCGTCATGTGTTTCATTCCGGAAATATGGACGTCGAGGTGTGGTATTTGGCTGAGTGCTTTAGCTCACCCTCTTACTTCCATCCTCCCAAGGCGGATTCACAATACCATTCGGCGATTGATGTACTCCGAGATATAACGCCATTTTCACCGCTGACGTAATGCAACGTTTTCGCCTCACCAGCATCCTGCTGATTGGGCAGATAGGTAAACTCGCACCAGAACACTCCATTACATTTAATGGAATATATCTTGGATCGTCTAGGGCTTTCAGGAGCTCCGCCTCTAACACCGGGAGGCATACTTCTAGAAATCTGGCTGGGTCACGATACCCCCCAGCAGGATTCTCTATTCGATTAAATTAGATACGCCCCTCAAAGGCTCTAGCAACCACCGAGTATTCTAGAGGGGTCATGACACTGCTAATCTGATGTCTTTCACTATCAGGATGGGATACAGCAGTACCGCTAGCCACAGGCTCATTACCATTAATACTACAGCTAGGTAATGACTGCATTCAGCTGGTGGATGAGGGTGCTGGGGATGAGGAACCTTCAGGGGGGAGGGGTATGCACCGAGGCACACATACCTTGCACTGCCTACGAGGGCAAGAAGTCGGAGCGTGAGTAGTAGGAGGCGGAGGCGGCAACATCCTGCGGGAGCACCCAGGTTATGGTGAGGGCACTTCTTGATGCTCCTGCATAGTGAAGCAGTCACCATTACCAGCCTGGGGGGTGGGAGGTCGTCGCTGCTCTGACTGAACCACCCAAAGACGCCAGATGGTATGCAGTGGCTCGGGGGCAGGCAGTGCAACAGCTGCAGCCGCCTCCTGCGCTGCAATGAGCAGTGCTATGCACGGTGGTGCACGCTGCTCGGGTGTGGGTTTGACACCCGCTCCCGCAACCACTGCTCTAGGTGCACATGCCCCAACCATCTCCTGTTGTTTTGCTGTGGGTGTCTCTTCTGTAACATACAAATAATGGGAAAAATTAAACACAATGCTCAAGATTTTTTTTAAAGTATCCGCTGTAAACGAACAATGATAGTACATAAATCACCATTCCTCAATAATAATTATATGCCTCAGGGGAGTAGGACGTGAAACGGGTCGACATGGAGCAGGAGAGACACCAAAGGGCATTTCAATTTCGAGTGTCTTTACTTTTACAAATAAATTCATAATGCTTTGACAGCGTGACCAGGAAGGATCCAGGATTCACACTCATAGCAGTCGAAGTTCAAAAACAAAACAAAATATTTTTTTAAATGTGAAATTTCATCATTATTTCACTTACTTATCGGCTGCATTTGTTGTTATAGGTACACTTTCCGTCATAAGTAAGAGAGATTCTTCGATGAATTTTGCCCAGCGTACAAATCATACTTACACGTGTATAAAACTCTAGAATTTTTCAAATCTATTAAAAACTGTGGTAAAAATTCAGATAATTAAGTATAAAATTTGAATTTTTTCCCAACATGAAGTTTAAAATATAATAGCTTATTCAAATTTCATAAATTAACTAAATTCTAGAGTTTTGTGCACCTGTAAGTATGGTTTGTATGGCGTGCAAAATTCATGGTAAAATCTCTCTTACTCATGAAGAAAAGTGCACCTATAGCAACAAATGCAGCCCATAGCAAGTGAAAAAATGATGAAATTTTATATGTAAAAAAATTATTTTGTTTCCTTTTTGAACTTCCATTGCTATGTGTGTGAATCCTGAATCCTTGCTGGTCATGCTGACAAAGGTTTATGAATTTATTTATAAAAATTGAGACAGTGGAAATTAAAATGTCCTGTGGTGCCTCTTCTGCTCAAAGTCCGTCCGTTTGACGTCCTACTCCCCTTAAATGATGACGCTCATATTATAATCAGCTTTTACATTCTGGGTCCCAGGACTGAGCAGTTCAGTAGATCTTCCTGGCAGTTCTCCCTCCCAGTCAAATATCTCCATCCCCTGCTCCAGAAGGGAGGTATCGCACTGTTTTGCAGCAGCCACCATCTCACGTTCCCACTCAAGCATCTCACCCTCACTGGAATTGTTGTTGTTGTTGTGGAGCCATCGATTCATCTCATTCAAGTCGCCTACAACAAGATATTGATCATGAGAAACAACCACAAAAAATTTGTACTGAGCTTGACTACAGCGAGATATTGATAATAACTATGAAAAAATGAAATGAATAAGTAAAAAGTTCATACCAGATGGAAGTGATGACTCCAGTCATCATTCTCGATGCATACCCCTATAGGAATCCCATTTTCCTCTTGAGGAGTAGTAACATCTACAACAATGAATTTATATATACCTCACGCAACTGTATGTGCTAAAAAAAAGTCTAATGGCAATATATTACAACTTTACTTACTTTCTTGCAGCATTTCAGACTCCAGCAGTAGCAGCTCCATATCCATCAGCTGCTGCTCTAACGCTGCAATAGCGAGATCAAAACTTTTATACACACTTGTTATGATCTGAATACATCAACAGCTGTTTCCTGAATATGTAAACTACCACAGAGAAATTTGAGATGTACTTACATGACAGCCACGCGGTCTGAGACATCTTGTCACGTCGGAGGTTCGTGTCCTCCCTCAGGCATGGGTGTGTGTGTGTTGTCTTTTAAAATAAGTTAGTTTCAGTTAGATTAAGTAGTGGATAAGCGTAGGGACTGATGACCTCAGCACTTTCGTCCCATAAGACATTACCACAAATTTCCAATTTGCTTACATGATGCTAGCACAAGCTCTTCCACTTGATGGGATCTTTCAGTTTCCAGTTGCTGCTGCTCTAATGCTAGAAATGTTATAAGCACTTGTTACGATCTGAACACTTTTAGAGATGCTTTCTGAACATATAACTATCACACACAGAATTTTGAGATGTACTTACATGATGCTGGCACAACCTCTTTCGCTTGCTGGAGACTTTCAGCCTTCAGCTGGCGTTCTAATTCCAACATTTCTGGAATGAATGCTGTAATAGTAAGAAAAAAGAACTTTTATAATCACTTGTTACGAAAAGGTATCACAATCTCGAAAAATTTTGAAAGCGTTGCTATGAAATTTCATAACTGTCACATTTTGAACTCATAACTCTTTTTATAAACACATGGCAATTGACCCAAGTTTGGCCGTTTCCCACAACCACTGGCACTGGCATCACTGCTGGCTGGGCGTTTCATGGTGTAGGAATCATACTAAGCACTGTCAAAGACTGATGATGATTGTGATGGGGGTTGGGCTTTATGTAGCTTCGGTCTCCACCATCTATATTTCTCTTCAAGCAGGCTTGGTGCAGCTATTTGAGGAAAGTCTCACATCTGTGCGGAGAGGAAAGAAAGATCTCAGACAAACATCTTGCATTTGCCTCCAAGTCGATGGCATATTGGATGCAGCTGCTAGCTTTAGAAAAACGCTCTTTGTTCAGTGTGAGACAGATGGAAAGTCTGACACACTCAGTGCCAGCTGCATCCCTCGAAAAATATTTTCCTTACGACAGAGCTTGAAACGTCCCCTTGGAAAAATTTGTGAATTTCTGTGCTGATAAACCTCTGACGTTATTTAATTTTCAAACAGCAGAGCAAAACTGAACGTACTCAGACATTTCTCTCTTTACGTATTCTGATCATCACTAAACTGACACATAATACTTTTTTAGCGCAACGCAGTCTGACTTTAAATAATCGCTACAAAAGAATGGCCCTGACTAACAATAACCTATACCTTTCATGAATCACTTACCTCACAAAAATCTTCGATACTCAAACTAATGCAACGCAGCGTGCGCCAATACTGCCAGCTGAATAAAAGATTCTAACTACTGAAGGTACTAACTACAGATAAGCATAGTTAGCAAATGAAATATTTTGATAGAGAACAAACAATGTATTTACCTTAATAATGTTCAAAAGTCATCATGTAAATGTCATTTCATGATATCAAATATTACAAATTTACTCTTTCTGATGGACACATGGCCAGATCGTCCGCTCTCAAAATTCTGCCATCTCTCTCTACATCTACATCTACATACATACTCCGCAATCCACGATACGGTGCGTGGCGAAGGATACCTCATACCACAACTAGCATCTTCTCTCCCTGTTCCACTCCCCAAAAGAGCGGGAGAAAAATGATTGCCTATATGCCTCTCTACGAGCCCTAATCTCTCTTATCTTATCTTTGTGGTCTTTCCGCGAAATGTAAGTTGGTGGCAGTAAAATTGTACAGCAGTCAGCCTCAAATGCTGGTTTTCTAAATTTTCTCAGCAGCGATTCACGAAAAGAACGCCTCCTTTCCTCTGGAGACTCCTACCCGAGTTCCTGAAGTATTTCCGTAACACTCGCGTGATGATGAAACCTACCAGTAACAAATCTAGCAGCCCACCTCTGAATTTCTTCTATGTCCTCCCTCAATCCGACCTGATAGGGATCCCAAACGCTCGAGCAGTACTCAAGAATAGGTCGTATTAATGTTTTATAAGCGGTCTCCTTTATAGATGAAACACATCTTCCCAAAATTCTACCAATGAACCGAAGACGACTATCCGCCTTCCCCTCAACTGCCATTACATGCTTGTCCCACTTCATATCGCTCTGCAATGTTACGCCCAAATATTTAATCGACGTGACTGTGTCAAGCGCTACACTACTAATGGAGTATTGAAACATTAAGGGATTCTTTTTCCTATTCATCTGCATTAATTTTCATTTATCTGTACCTAGCTGCCTTTCTTTACACCAATCACAAATCCTGACCAAGTCATCTTGCATCCTCCTACAGTCACTCAACGACGACACCTTCCCGTACACCACAGCATCATCAGCAAACAGCCGCACATTGCTATCCACTCTATCCAAAAGATAATGTATGTAGATAGAAAACAACAGCGGACCTACCACACTTCCCTGGGGCACTCCTGATGATACCCTCACCTCCGATGAACGCATCCACCACTGCTGGCGGTTCACCTCCAACTGCGCAACGCTACGCGCTGTTCACATCCAACTGCCCAACACTACAATAGCAAATATTCCAACAATGAGCCCAACTAGCCACAGACTTCACACAAAACTGTCAGTGATTTTCTTATAGAGCCTTACGTGGCGTTACCAACATAAAAACCTAAACAGTCTACTTACAAGCTGTGGTGGAAGAGGCTAACCTTCGAAACCAGTAATGACAAGCAAAGCGCGCCTTGAGAGCAGAATTGTATACAGATTCTATCTGCTCTCTGCCACACCCTTGACTGAGGTAGACACGTGGTCTCCAGTAGACTGCCAGACACGTGGCCGAGCGGCGCATATGTTGTGGTTGCATCAGTAGACAGCCTAATGACGCATTAACTCTCGTGGTGCAGCGCCTTTCATGTCAAAAGGCCCGCAGTGGGTCAGGCCAGAGTGATATCGGGCTCGCAAGCTGCTACCAGCTGGGAGGGGGCTGGAGGTCGCCACCTTGGGGTGAGGCTGCTACGCCTCCACAGTATCGTGTAGAGTCAACTAAACAATAGAAGGTAAAAAGGACAGCCACCTCAAGTGCAACTTGTTCGTCCAAAATATAGCGACAGAGCCCCCACGCACCACCTCGACAGAGAGTGGCTGTGTTTGGTGACCGCTCATACTAGACGTGCCACCGTTGCCGCGCCCTTTGCGCCACTCGCGATACGCGGCAGACCTTCAGACGGTAGTCCTAGACAACGCAAAAGGGAAATTAAGTAGCATAACCCTGCCCATCCGAAGGACGCTCCAGATGGCTATTTCAATAGTCGACTGTTGGAAAAACAGAAGCCCCTCCCGCATAAAGTGAACGCAGCTGTGCGCCAGCATCCTCAGAACCGGGATAAATGACTGCTATCCCAACTGCCACGGCCTCATAGGGATCTCGTCCGCCATTGTGCGCTGGGGAATTTAACATCAACTCGACTTCTATAATAAAGCAACTATTAAAAAAGAAAAATACAATCATTTTACATCAACATTCGACATCAACAGTTGTATGGTATCGTCAGTTTTTGAGTTGTGTTGTATTTTTACGCTATCCTTGTGTAGCGGAATGCATCTAGTTGTGTAATTAGCACCGGTCTTTGTGATTAATTTCGTAATTACGATCGATCTTTGCATCAGTTTCCCGACCAAAAATAAATAAAGTACACTAACCTAACCTTCCTCTCCCACATCTTGACATTTTCCATGTGTTAGGGGATGCATTTGGGCTTTCCATCCACTATAATCAGGGTTCGAGTCCTGGAAAGGGCACAGCTACTTTTAATTTCTTGTCAATTCTCGAGTGGGGGGTGCGGTGGAATGTCAGCACAGCCCTGGGACAACTTCGAAATTCCCCCAAAATTCTAAATTCCACCCAAAATTCGAAATTCCCGCCAATAGGGTAGGTTGGGGGGAGTGGGCTGGGACACACATGCAGGCTGAGGAAAATACTTGAAGTCATATGGGGGCGGGGGCAGGCGTGGTCGATGGCAGGAGTGATAAATTGATCAATTTAATTAATTGGCATATCAATTTGATATCAAAAGTACGCTAGAAACGGCCTTATACTACTACTAGTGAGATATGCCTCTTGGCACAATTTAGATGTTGATTTGAATACGAATATGATTACTCCCAAGGAAATGATGAACACATAATAGTTTGTCACATAAACTGCAACAAATGATCGCAACACTTTCACAATCACACAGTTTCTCTCTGTTGTGTCAAAAGATATGATTTTATGGTTTTTGAAGTTGCGCTCAGTTTTGGAAGTTTTGACTCTTCAATTCCTTTGCTGTGACATAATTCACACCTGTTTATTTGTTCCTCATTTCTGTGAGTCGTCTATGTGGTATCTCGTCTGCTATCACTATTCATCACATTAACTTGCGACAGTAACATATTCTTACCACATGACTCTCATTCTGTAACTAATGTATAGTATGACAGGTGCCAAGACTACAGAAAGAGAACAAGCATTTCAGTGACCGGACGGGTTTCATGATGTCTTGCAAAAAATAAAATAATTGGCACGAGGGGGTTTAAACACGGGTCGGCCGGTTCACAATCCAACACTGTGACAATTTTTTTTTTTTTCCAACCACGGCGCCGCTGCTGATCAGATTCTCTCGATTTGCCACTTGTTACACTATGACCGTTCACTGTTTTTATTTTGTGTTTTTTTCGTATTTCAGTACATCTTCTTCCTGTATTCATGCTTAACCTGTGTTCAGATTTTGACGGGCTATCCACTGACCATCTTACCACTGAATCTGAGGGAGGGGGGGGGGGGAGGTGCGATGGAGAGTTTCCTTTGTAAGAACGATGTGATTATTTCCTTGTGATTGTTTCCTCATTGCACTTTTCTTCCAGTTACCTTCCGTACACTACTTTAGCAGTTCTTCCTATGTGTGGTTCATGTTTCATCGAGCTATTTAACTTGGCAGTGACACATGGTACGAAAGTTACTTTCGTTTTTAAGGTTTACACAAGGGTTTCAGTTTATACGTATTGAGAAAGAATAACGTGAGGAAAGCACCGAAGACAAATGTGATATTCGGTTCGTCTTCCTGCTCGACGTCCTTCGCCTCTGCCGTCCTGTTCTGAAGAAGAGTTACACCATCTCGAGAACAATCTCAGTAAATAAGGAGTTAACAAAGTAATGACGCCGAGCGTCAGTCTTCAATCATCTCTTAATTGCTTTACGAATTGTTTCGTTAATTTCGCTATTCTGGAATGCCAGAGAAGTACGTATCTGTCAATCTTCAATTAACCTTTAGAGGGAGGTTACCGCAGTAAAGAACTGTGCCGCAGCGAGACAAGTCGGTGCGCTGCGCTTTCTTGTGGGCCGTTACCAGGCCAGCTGAAAAGTTAATTTGCAACATGCGCCAAGTGCACACGAAATGTTAGTCTTTAGAGTACTGCCTACTACCGCTGTACGGGGCTAATTAACAAGCAGTAATACCACCTTTGTATTGTAAATGCATGAATAGGAAATATTGCGGAAAATGATGTTCACTACATTACGACTGATGGAAAAGATTAGTGTTAAACGTCTGCTTGAAGAAATAAATGTACAGGTCCTAATACTAGCCTCTTATGTTCAGCATCCTTATTACCGTTAATTACATCTTAACAATGGACAAACGGAAACTATTATATCTTGGTTCGATTGTTTGACACTAAATATCTTTTATACTACTTTCGCGTAGTCACGTAGGCCTTGGGCACTGCTAATGTACGGAGAATATGGAAATACGAAGATGTTATCAGTTACTTATAAGACTAAAAATAAAGGATTCAGAGTGATATTGAAGGGTCGATACGGTGAGTTTCATGTGTGAAAACACAGTATCATCGGCCTCACATCACAAATCTACCGCTGTGATTCAGACACTGGTCTCATACGTAGCAGGAGAAGTGTTTAAATCATAGTCCCATTCCCAGCTTTAGATTTTGCTTGGTATGTTGTTTCAGGCGAAAGCAAGTATGAATGTTTTGAAAACGTCATGGCCGATTTTCCTCTACGTCCGTGACCACTATGAATTTTTCTCACTTTCTAAAGACTTCAAAGTTGACGAAACATTAACTCTTACTCTTCCTGACTACCATTTTTGCTAATTCGCATTTTATGTTGAATAAAGACAAATATTATATCAGTTTCCACTTTGAAAATTGTTATATTAATATATTCGTTCGTACTTCTTCGTGCAAGAGCCAAGCTATTGAGCGTAGTCGGCACTCTGTGAAACTGTTGTCTTATCAAATTGCACGCACGAGAGGCAATGGACGAAATAAGAAGCAGAATAAGTTACTTAGCGTAATTTTACTATCTACGACAGACAATGTTCTTGAACCCAAAAAATGTGAAAGGCTATTTATTTCTATAGTGAGTGGTGCTACGACAATCGTCCCCCAATGGCTCTATACAAGTGCATGTTTACAATAAAATAATAGATTATGAGTTGCGAGGAAAGATTGTCTATATTGTTTATTAACTTTTGTTGTACTATATCTCAGAGAAGAGGAAGTTAGGGCATGAAAATTCACACGAAAACATTAAATACACTCCTGGAAATTGAAATAAGAACACCGTGAATTCATTGCCCCAGGAAGGGGAAACTTTATTGACACATTCCTGGGGTCAGATACACCACTTGATCACACTGACAGAACCACAGGCACATAGACACAGGCAACAGAGCATGCACAATGTCGGCACTAGTACAGTGTATATCCACCTTTCGCAGCAATGCAGGCTGCTATTCTCCCATGGAGACGATCGTAGAGATGCTGGATGTAGTCCTGTGGAACGGCTTGCCATGCCATTTCCACCTGGCGCCTCAGTTGGATCAGCGTTCGTGCTGGACGTGCAGACCGCGTGAGACGACGCTTCATCCAGTCCCAAACATGCTGAATGGGGGACAGATCCGGAGATCTTGCTGGCCAGGGTAGTTGACTTACACCTTCTAGAGCACGTTGGGTGGCACGGGATACATGCGGACGTGCATTGTCCTGTTGGAACAGCAAGTTCCCTTGCCGGTCTAGGAATGGTAGAACGATGGGTTCGATGACGGTTTGGATGTACCGTGCACTATTCAGTGTCCCCTCGACGATCACCAGTGGTGTACGGCCAGTGTGGGAGATCGCCCTCGCTCAAAGTCCGTCAACTGCACATACGGTTCACGTCCACGCTGTCGCGGCATGCTACCAGTGTTAAAGACTGCGATGGAGCTCCGAATGCCACGGCAAACTGGCTGACACTGACGGCGGCGGTGCACAAATGGTGCGCAGCTAGCGCCATTCGACGGCCAACACCGCGGTTCCTGGTGTGTCCGCTGTGCCGTGCGTGTGATCATTGCTTGTACAGCCCTCTCGCAGTGTCCGGAGCAAGTATGGTGGGTCTGACACACCGGTGTCAATGTGTTCTTTTTTCCATTTCCAGGAGTGTATAAAACTCTTTGAAGAATACCAGCATTGTTCTTTTATAACCTCACAAAGAAAGACAAATTGAAACGTAGCCAGTGATGCAATGTGTTTCAGGAAAACACGGTTCCAGTTACTTACCACTGTACTACTTGGCTCGATGGGAGACTGAAGGCTTATGCCCCTAGGATAAAGACAGAACGGTCACCTTCACGAGATGTCTCTCTCGAACAGCCGAGCACCTGACAATGCAAGAAACAGGCCATCGCCCTTTTAGCTTTCAATTAAATCACCACTGTGTCTATATTAAAATTCCATCAACTGTACCAGGTACCTGATGACGCAGATAGAAAGTTTATTTTTTTTTGTCATCAGTCTACTGACTGGTTTGACGCGGCCCACCACGAATTCCGTTCCTGTGCTAACCTCTTCATCTCAGAGTAGCACTTGCAACCTACGTCCTCAATTATTTGCTTGACGTATTCCAAGCTCTGTCTTCCTCTACAGTTTTTGCCCCCTACGGCTCCCTCTAGTACCATGGAAATCATTCCCTCATGTCTTAGCAGATGTCCTATCATCCTGTCCCTTCTCCTTATCAGTGTTTTCCAGATATTCCTTTCCTCTCCGATTCTGCGTAGAACCTCCTCATTCCTTACCTTATCAGTCCACCTAATTTTCAACATTCGTCTATAGCACCACATCTGAAATGCTTTGATTCTGTTCTGTTCCGGTTTTCCCACAGTCCATGTTTCACTACCATACAATGCTGTACCCCAGACGTACATCCTTAGAAATTTCTTCCTCAAATTAAGGCCGGTATTTGATATTAGTAGACTTCACTTGGCCAGAAATGCCTCTTTTGCCATAGCGAGTCTGATTTTGATGTCCTCCTTGCTCCGTCCGTCATTGGTTATTTTACTGCCTAGGTAGCAGAATTCCTTAACTTCACTGACTTCGTGACCATCAATCCTGATGTTAAGTTTCTCGCTGTTCTCATTTCTACTACTTCTCATTACCTTCGCCTTTCTCCGATTTACTCTCAAACCATACTGTGTACTCATTAGACTGTTCATTCCGTTCAGCAGATCATTTAATTCTTCTTCACTTTCACTCAGGATAGCAATGTCATCAGCGAATCGTATCATTGATATCCTTTCACCTTGTATTTTAATTCCACTCCTGAATCTTTCTTTTATTTCCATCATTGCTTCCTCGATGTACAGATTGAAGAGTAGGGGCGAAAGGCTACATCCTTGTCTTACACCCTTCTTGATACGAGCACTTCGTTCTTGATCGTCCACTCTTATTATTCCCCCTTGGTTGTTGTACATATTGTATATGGCCCGTCTCTCCCTATAGCTTACCCCTACTTTTTTCAGAATCTCGAACAGCTTGCACCATTTTATATTGTCGAACGCTTTTTCCAGGTCGACAAATCCTATGAGAGTGTCTTGATTTTTCTTTAGCCTTGCTTCCATTATTAGCCGTAACGTCAGAATTGCCTCTCTCGTCCCTTTACTTTTCCTAAGGCCAAACTGATCGTCACCTAGCGCATTCTCAATTTTCTTTTCCATTCTTCTGTATATTATTCTTGCAAGCAGCTTCGATGCATGAGCTGTTAAGCTGATTGTGCGATAATTCTCGCACTTGTCAGCTCTTGCCGCCTTCGGAACTGTGCTTTTCCGAAAGTCAGATGGTATATCGCCAGACTCATATATTCTACACACCAACGTGAATAGTCGTTTTGTTGCCACTTCCCCCAATGATTTTAGAAATTCTGATGGAATGTTATCAATCCCTTCTGCCTTATTTGACCGTAAGTCCTCCAAAGCTCTTTTAAATTCCGATTCTAATACTGGATCCCCTATCTCTTCTAAATCGACTCCTGTTTCTTCTTCTATCACATCAGACAAATCTTCACCCTCATAGAGGCTTTCAATGTATTCTTTCCACCTATCTGCTCTCTCCTCTGCATTTAACAGTGGAATTCCCGTTGCACTCTTAATGTTACCACCGTTGCTTTTAATGTCACCAAAGGTTGTTTTGATTTTCCTGTATGCTGAGTCTGTCCTTCCGACAATCATATCTTCCTCGATGTCTTCACATTTTTCCTGCAGCCATTTCGTCTTAGCTTCCCTGCGCTTTCTATTTATTTCATTCCTCAGCGACTTGTATTTCTGTATTCCTTTCCCCGGAACATGTTTGTACTTCCTCCTTTCATCAATTAACTGAAGTATTTCTTCTGTTACCCATGGTTTCTTCGCAGCTACCTTCTTTGTACCTATGTTTTCCTTCCCAACTTCTGTGATGGCCCTTTTCAGAGATGTCCATTCCTCTTCAACTGTACTGCCTACTGCGCCATGCTGTATCTATAGCGTTAGAGAACTTCAAACGTATCTCGTCATTCCTTAGTACTTCCGTATCCCACTTCTTTGCGTATTGATTCTTCCTGACTAATGTCTGGAACCTCAGCCTACTCTTCATCACTACTATATTGTGATCTGAGTCTATTTCTGCTCCTGGGTACGCCTTACAATCCAGTATCTGATTTCGGAATCTCTGTCTGACCATGATGTAATCTAATTGAAATCTTCCCGTATCTCCCGGCCTTTTCCAAGTATACCTCCTCCTCTTGTGATTCTTGAACAGGGTTTTCGCTATTACTAGCTGAAACTTGTTACAGAACTCAATTGGTCTTTCTCCTCTATCATTCCTTGTCCCAAGCCCATATTCTCCTGTAACCCTTTCTTCTACTCCTTCCCCTACAACTGCATTCCAGTCGCCCTTGACTATTAGATTATCGTCCCCCTTTACATACTGCATTACCCTTTCAATATCCTCATACACTTTCTCTATCTGTTCATCTTCAGCTTGCGACGTCGGCATGTATACCTGAACTATCGTTGTCGGTGTTGGTCTGCTGTCGATTCTGATTAGAACAACCCGGTCACTGAACCGTTCACAGTAACACACCCTCTGCCCTACCTTCCTGTTATACCATTTTCTGCTGCTGTTGATATTACCCGATACTCATCTGACCAGAAATCCTTGTCTTCCTTCCACTTCACTTCACTGATCCCTACTATATCTAGATTGAGCCTTTACATTTCCCTTTTCAGATTTTCTAGTTTCCCTACCACGTTCAAGCTTCTGACATTCCACGCCCCGACTCGTAGAACGTTATCCTTTCGTTGATTATTCGATCTTTTTCTCATGGTTACCTCCCCCTTGGCAGTCCCCTCCCGGAGATCCGAATAGGGGACTATTCCGGAATCTTTTGCCAATGGAGAGATCATTATGATACTTCTTCAATTATAGGCCACATGTCCTGTGGATACACGTTACATGTCTTTAATGCAGTGGTTTCCATTGCCTTCTGCATCCTCATGTCGTTGATCATTGCTGATTCTTCCGCCTTTAGGGGCAATTTCCCACCCCTAGGACAAGAGAGTGCCCTGAACCTCTATCCGCTCCTCCGCCCTCTTTGACAAGGCCGTTGGCAGAATGAGGCTGACTTCTTATGCCGGAAGTCTTCGGCCGCCAATGCTGATTATTTATCAAAATTTAGGCAGTGGCGGGGATCGAACCCGGGACCGAAGACGTTTTGATTATGAATCAAAGACGCTACCCCTAGACCCGTGGGCCTAGGGGTACTGTACGAAATTGTTCAGGATTGTACTTTTTGTTCCACTGTCGTGTCAATTACGTCTCACACACGTTGGGTACTTGCTTAGACATTCATTCAGTCACCGATCATTTTGCAATGGTGTTGTTCCATCAGCTTAACACAACAATACATTATTTCCAAAAGTGAATAAACACTGAGGCGTATAATTTACTTTTGTTGTTAATTCCGTTACTGAAGTTACACTATTTATTGACGTTTCATCATGTGCCATGCACACATTTCACTCAATGTAAACAACACGCAGACATTCTTTCAACTCACGTCAATACCGTAAGGTACTCCCTTTCTTATTTCATCATCAGATAGTGTCGAAAACTCAGCTAAATGATGTATGTATTCCACAACCATAGTCTCATCACTAGAGGAGCCTTTAATAATCCAACAATCGACTGCGATATTTACAATTTTATAAGTGGTGGGCGTGACAGCGTATCCTGACGACTCATGCTTTCTCTTAAACTAAATAGAAAAGTTACTTTGAATATGTATTAGACCTAAAACCAACAAATGCATGTGACCTCCTTTAGGGCGGCCGCTTTAACATCGGTGTCAGTGAAAATGAGGAGTTTGTAGCGGCGATAGTTACGAACGTACAACCGACAGATGAGGCAAGTAAAAAGATTTAAATGTTCTTGTGGCGTGCGTACTGTAAGACCTTCGGTACACACACCATCAGATTATTTGACTTGTTGCTCTAACGAAGTAGGCGAGTGTCAGCAATATGTCTCGTGGTCTTATTGTGGCGTGTTTATCTTCTGCCGTTAGGTCAGACGATAGAAATGCCACTTGCACGCTTAGAGTAGCAGATTGACGGTGACCAGCTTTAAACAGAACCTGATTAATTTTCACACACATTTATTAAAATAATAACAAGCATAAAAATAACTTAACTTGGTTCTGGATGCTATTTACAATTGACAATCTGAAGCTCTTTTGGTCTTGGTACGTTAATCTTACTCTCACATATCTCTGATACTTGACAAAGTGTCTATACATTTCTCTTCATGGCTATGTACAGGAATGTGATAATCTTATTAGGCGCAGACTGAAAATTGACTACAGACTAATGCAGAATGATGCAGACTGTATAATCGGAGCCGGCCGAAGTGGCCGTGCGGTTAAAGGCGCTGCAGTCTGGAACCGCAAGATCGCTACGGTCGCAGGCTCGAATCCTGCCTCGGGCATGGATGTTTGTGATGTCCTTAGGTTAGTTAGGTTTAACTAGTTCTAAGTTCTAGGGGACTAATGTTCTCAGCAGTTGAGTCCCATAGAGCCATTTGAACCATTTTTTTGTCTAATCGGAGGTCTGTACACTAGTTATAATACCTCGAGCGTTCAGGTACCACTGCGCGAGTGTGATCCGTGAGGAGAAAAGGTTCTACGTTAGCAGCAATCTCTTTGGCTGCATTACATATTGATACGCGGGTCGGCGGAAGCAGAATTTGGTCCGTCTTTATGGCAGCGCCATCTCGTAGTGCGGAGACGGACGAGCGCTGTGCCTGCGCCTGCGCTGTTGTGCTTAGCGAGACGCGCTCTAGTGGGAAAGTTGTGTACGCGATGACTACGCGGAACTATGTACACAACAGTTCTGTAAATTAGAAGAAGAGTCGGCAGTGTCGTATCTCATGGAGGAACATGCAACATCTAGCTCTCGGCAGGAGCGTGTAGAGCAACTGTGGCTCGGGTTTTCAAGAATTGCTATCCAAACAGTGAGTAGATACGTGCCTAGTAGAACAGTTTGTAATGGAATACTATCCTCCATGGTATACAATCCCTGTAAACAAACTTCTACGGAAACAAAAACTAGTGCCTAATAGGCATAAAACAGTACATAGAATTTCAGATAGAGCAGTGGTAAATGAAACACTTTTGGCTGACGAAAGGACAGTGCTCGAGGCCTCCGACTACTTTAGCGGAATGTTATCCAAAGACTTCTCACATAAACCAAATATTATTTTTTGTCATACATAATGGCTTCTAGTGGCGCTAAGGTTTGTATCCAGACATTCCTGGATAACGCAGGAACTGAAACTGGAGTTGAAAAGCAAAAACAGAAATACTGAACTATGTTTTCAAGTGTAATTGAAGGTTTTCGTGGACGTTGTCGCCATGAAGTTACCACAGCCCCCTAAGGAAGGCCATTTGCAACAGCGGCCGAAACGTTAGAAAATTTTATATACTGACAATTCGGTTACTTACGTTTTCAAATATTCCATTGAAAAGAAGGCCCTAGGAGTACTGGCTCAGTTTGCTTCTCGCATCACTGCGAAAACGAGTGTCAGTGGAGTTCAGAAACAACTGAAATCGCTAAAATTTAACGACGCTCTTGGGCTTTATACAATCTCAATCAAATTATATTCAGAATATGAGAATGAGGTAGACTTTCTTGTATTCACAGCGTACCCTGCATCCTTAGGGCAAAAATAGTGCCCTTTAAGTGAAAAAAAAGCACATGTTACATTTATCTTCAAAAATGACCGTAGGAGATACCGTCAAAACTACCGTCAAAACTACCGTCAAAACTACCGTCCAGTATGTTTGGCCTGTATCTACTGTAGAATCTTGAATATATTCTGAGCTCAAATATGATGAGACATCTCGAGCAGAATGAGCACCGTGCCAAGCAATATGGATTCTGAAAACATCGCACGTGTGATACCCAACTATCGCATTTCTCATGCGAAATACTGAATGCCATGCATTAACTCATGTAGGTAGATGCAGTATTCCTTCACTTTCGAAAAGCATTCGACTCAGTACCGTTCCAGTACTTGTGAACGAAACTATGATTACACGGAGCGTAAAAAGAAATTTCTGACCGGACTGAGAATTTGTTGGAATTGAGAGTGCAGCATGTTTTCTTTGATGGAGTGTCATTGACTGTTGTGTAAATAATCTCAGGCGTGCCCCACTGAAGTGTATTGGAATCTCTGCTTCTCGTGTTACTGGCAGACTGCATTAGGAAAGGCGTCCGATGGTTTTTAGATAATTCAGATATCTGTAATAAAGTACAGTCTGAAAAACCAGGTTCAGAAAATTATGTAGTATATATTAGTTTCTGTACAGTGTCTGTGTACGAGTAGCATAGTGAAAGAAATATCAGGGCTCCAGCGAGAAATTCCCTGGTATTGAGTACTCAGTCATGGAGGTACAATGCTTTATCTGTAATGAATCTTTCAAATAGTTGAGCAAATATTGTAGTTTGTGTTAGTCATTGTACAGTACCTGTGTTGAAGTAGAATCGTGAAACATCGGTGTTACTATGAGGAACTCTCTGACACTGAATGTGTTATGAATGTTTTATGAATGTTTTAGATTGGCAAGTTTCTGCATGTAACGCGAGTCTAGATGCTTGCAGTTACGCAGTAATTGTATCAGCATGTCAAATTGCTGCAAAAGAGGTTACTATTGTTGTGTACACAGTGACAGGCTAAATATTGATATCCTGACTTTATTTTCTACAAATTCGGAATGGTTATCAGTTAATTTTAATTACATGTTTATAGTGTTTTAGTATTTTATTAAATCACTACCGGCGCTATCGGAACTTGGGAAGGTAGCGTCGTATTATGCCGTACAAGTTTAAAATGTTTACAAAGTGACGGCACCAAACCTGTAAATCTGGGGTCCTCCTATCTGACATTAACATAGTTGTTGGTAGTGGAAGCTCGGTGACTTTATCCCTGAATCACCTCTTGCTGCTGTTGTAAGATGGCATCTACACGTGTTTCTGATTTTATAATTTCACTAAAAAATTTCTTTCTCCAACGCTTCTAACACCAGAAATGAACTCAACGGCAGTAAATCTTATAAACTCTCCAGGGAAAATATATGGATTGGTTTTTGTCAGGTTGTCACAAGAAAATTCAGACTTATTATAGCAACTGTGCAGTCGCACTGTAGCCGCACAGTATTTGGTGTTTGAAGTGCACATTTATCCAAAAGTTTCACGCACACATAGTATGGCCTTATTGTAAATTAAACTTTCTAAATTTGCACACGGGTACGAGAGTCCAGGTAACATTCATCTTTGATCAAACATATTAAGCTTGCCACAGTTCGCCTGTGCTACATACTCCATTCTGTCTCTCACAACACAGTTCTCGTAACTTCATACTCCTTCAAAATTAGTTCATCCAGCCTCAGCTAGACTGGTTTAGGAGAGCTCATCAATTTATTCAATTCTTGAAAGACGTCACGTTTACCCTCCGTTATTAAAAGATTGTTGACTTTTTCTTTTCTCCTTGCCTTGAAATCTTCACAGCGAAATTAATTTTGCTTATTTTTTCGTCAATTTCCGTCTGTTCTTATCTTGATCCAACTTATAGCCTCTGCACACGTTATTTACTTGATATTCGATTGCAGGCTTGCCAACACGTTTCGGATGACGCCGTTACTGAGCTATTCTTCATTACGACTGCCAATTTCTCCAAAACAACTACAATTTAACTTTTCTCATTACAGTACCACTTTGTTCCTCTATTACACTCATTACAGTCTAATGCGTGTCTTAAAGCACATACTCTTTCGTCAGTACATAAACCTGTCTTACCTTAATATATTTCCATGTCTCTCACCATTTTTTCACACTTAAAGGTCCTCTCATTGATTTAATGACACAGAAGTTACATTTTCTCCTACTGGACATAATACGTCTTTTACATAGCCATAACATCTTACATTAATACGATACACAAAGCGTAACAACGAACATATAAATTTACAGACATGATGACATACAATCAAACGTACATATTCTATTTTGGCATTTGTATAAAGAAAACCGGTAAAATCATGAGGTAACTCAACATTAAATGCAGAGTCAATAAAAAAAGACAAAGAATAGTAAGAGAATCGGTTTACATTAACTACAGAGTAAGAATCTCTGTCAAAATAGAACAAATTATCACGCGAAAACCTATCTGCAATATTTCAAAAACAGTTATTTAGGAATCTAAGAATCCACTACAACGCTTTAGATGTAGGGCCTGCAGGGACCTCGAAGACACGATTACATTGATTTCAGCGTATTCCAATGTCGTAAATTTGAAAGGCCTCCATATTTCATAAATAATCTATAAATCACAAAAGTATTTACTTGTATAATAATTTTTGCTTCTCTGGATGTTCTGGAAAACTACGGCTCATTCACGTCTGGGACATCCTTTATTAGATTCACCAGACCAATAACAACAAAATAAATAGAAGTTCACTGAGGCTTTTTGCGGATGATGCTGTGGTATATCGAGAGGCTGTATCAATGGAAAATTGTACTGAAATGCAGGAGGATCTGCAACGAATTGACGCATGGCGCTGGGAATGGCAATTGAATCTCAATGTATACAAGTGTAATGTGCTGCGAATACATAGAAAGATAGATCCCTTATCATTTAGCTACAATATAGCAGGTCAGCAACTGGAAGCAGTTAATTCCGTTAAGTATCTTGGAGTACGCATTAGGAGTTATTTAAAATGGAATGATAATATAAAGTTGATCGTTGGTAAAGCAGATGCCAGACTGAGATTCATTGGAAGAATCCTAAGGAAATGCAATCCGAAAACAAAGGAAGTAGGTTACAGTACGCTTGTTCGCCTGCTGCTTGAATACTGCTCAGCAGTGTGGGATCCATACCAGATATGGTAGATAGAAGATATAGAGAAGATCCAAAGGAGAGCAGCGCGCTTCGTTGCAGGATCATTTAGTAATCGCTAAAGCGTTACGGAGATGATAGATAAACTCCAGTGGAAGACTCTGCAGGAGAGACGCTCAGTAGCTCGGTACGTGCTTTTGTTGAAGTTTCGAGAACATACCTTCACCGAAGAGTCAAGCAGTATATTGCTCCCTCCTGCGTATATCTCGCGAAGGGACCATGAGGATAAAATCAGAGAGATTAGAGCCCACACAGAAGCATACCGACAATCCTTCTTTCCACGAACAATACGAGACTGGAATAGAAGAGAGAACCGATAGAGGTACTCAAGGAACCCTCCACCACACACCGTCAGGTGGCTTGCGGAGTATGGATGTAGATGTAGATGTAGAATCGTGCTTTAATTTCACCTCGTTCAGTTTTGCGATGGCTTCATATTAGCGACGTAGCTAAATTTCAGGCAAAATTTTTCATTAGCCGTAACTCCGCAACTAAACATACGTGGACCTATGTTTGTATGAAATTTTTCTTCAGTTTTACTTGCGGAATAACATATTAAAATATTCACTGACTTCGCGAATCTCCCTACACACGCACGTTATTGTATGGCGTTCCAAAAGATGCTGGTAGTACACATCGAAATAAGAAAAATATGTCCAGTAAACGTGGGGCCAGAAATTAATAATTCGTGCGATAAACACGTGTGCACAGGAGGTGTTCAACGTGGCGTCCATACACGGCAATGCAACCCTCTGCCCTCCGGGGCTATGAATGACACAACCTTTGAAACTGTACACAGTTGTTATTCTACCTGGTGGTTGCATTTAAGACGTGACCTTGTAGTGTTCACACATCATCGGCTGGCGTGGCGTAGTCCAATTACTTGAAGTGTTCCCATGACAAAAAGTTGAGGAGCTTGAGGTCTGGGGAACGAGTACACCAAGGGCCAAGGTGCCTCGCATCCGCCCCCGCAAAGACCAATCCGGCGGTTCTGAAAGGTCTGCGTGAGATGTTTGCGTACATTATGACGAAACTATGCTGGAGCGCCATCATGAGTGAACCACATTCGTATTCGTTAATCCAGTGGCACAGTCTCAAGCAACGTAGGCAATATATTAATGAGAAAGTCCAGATAATGCGCCCCAGTTGACTTTTGTGGTAGCACGTATGACCATATCAATCTATCGCAATGTACTCCTGTCCATACATTGATTGAGAATCGGTGTTAATGCCATCTTTCCCGAGTTGCTTGGGGTTTTGCATCTGTCCATACATGCTGGTTACGAAATTCACAACACCATCTCTTGTGAACCCCGCTTCATCGGTAAATAAAATCATAGATTGGAACAGGGGATCTGCTGCACACTTCTGCAACAGCCATTGGTACAACCGTCGTCTGCTATGATGATCCTGTTGCCTTAGGACCTGAACGCGCTGTAGATGATATGGGTACAGCAATTGTTTGTGAAGAATCCCCCCCAAATAATAGTGTGAGACACGCACGCTGGTATCAGGGCTTTCTTCCACCGAATGTAGCACACACTCTTCCACGTCAGGCGTGCGGACTGTGAGGGGTCTTCCACTGTCAGTCTTCCTAGGTCTCCCTCGGACGTTGGAAAAGTCTGCCGAATAGCACTGTGCACTGCCTTTTTTCTGCAAAGAGGGCACGGGCTCGTTTTTCTGGGTGTTTTAGAAGTATGAATACAATATTTGTTTTATATGTTTCGAACAACGGAAGTTCTATTCTACAACAGTCTGTCGTACCGCATACCAAAATCTGTTATTCTGATTTTCTTTCGACAGAGGTATTCGTGATACCATCACAAATCATATATGTAGGTGAAATTACTGGATAAATTATGCGGGATTAATGACATTTACGAAACGAGAAGTTTATAATTTATAACAAACAAAGGTTTACTGAACAGTGTTCACAGATGTTAGAGTGGTGTCTTCACATGAATTGCTGGTTCAAATGAAATACAGTGAAAAAGTAATTAATGTATGCTGTGCGAGCAGAGCATCGTATACAGAAATTTATGCGAAAAGTTTGATTTAACAGCACAATAATACACTAAATTCAACAACAGACAATGAAACCCCGAAGGTACAGATTACCACTTTCACCTGCTTCATAAACTAAAGTTCGTTACCCTGACTAACCACTCGGAAAACATGCAACTAGTCCATCCCACACGAATACACAAATTGGATCAAAAAATTCACAGCTGCTTCCCATTCCATAAACTAAGTTAGAGTTTTTAAGACTATGCAGAATTATTCCATGAAACCACTGTCAGATAACGAAAGTTCAGCCAAAAGTTAAAGTAGATATCTCTCGCTCACAAAACTGTTCCAAATCTGATGAAATCTAAACTGTGTAACTCATCATGCAGCTGCTCGGCCGCACAGTTCACTCTAAAAATGTATAGTAAGCACTCCGCAGCAAAATTCGACTAAAAGGCTACACACACACACACACACACACACACACACACACACACACACACACACACCCTACAGCTCACCCTACATACTACTACACTGCTAAATCCATGTTGCGTACTTAAAGCTAATCAAACGTAAGTATAAGATATGACAATACTGTTAACATTACTGTTGGCATTTTGAAACATCTTAGTGAAGCAACGGCAAAGTATTGAATTATTTAAAGAAAATTCACAAGGATGCTTACATTAGGTTTTCCAATGTGCCTATGAATTACGAAACATTTTAAATGTACAAAGCCAATTTGAAGAATGGATGTCTTTCTGCTTTCAGTTCGGATGTCTTTTATTTTTATGTTTTATTCACTGAAATTCACAACTTCATGGCGGTTTTACACAATTTTAATAGTGGCTATTTACATAACTAATTAATCAGTGCGTACCATACAGTAAATTGCGAGTAACTTTCACTAGAAAGAATAGGTAAGGATCAATGAAACTCATGCGGCCATCACACAGTGTGTTACTGTAGAGTGTGTGGAAAATGTGTAATGTTGATACATTTGCATATCAACTTTCAATGAAATCTCTCCAATTCCTTATATACACGGATAATTGTGAGAGTAGCTTCTTGTGGTGCCTACAGACATCGTGAGTTTTCATTTTATACATCTCTTGATCAAATCACTCAGGTGCTTCAGTTGTTATTAGTTTTGTGATCTCGTGTAATGTAAACAATTACTGAAACTCCCTGGCAGAACAATTTTTACTTTCGTAGTATTTATTCTAGAATGAGATTGAAATGAGCTCGTCCTACCACCACAATTTTTCTGATGTAATGGATTTTTGTGTATCATGTTCGAATGGTCTGAGACATATATAACTGAAAACATAATATTCGTCTTTCTTTTTGTCCACATTACCGGCCACTGAGTCATCTCTGCCTTCACCCACACACGCGTGCTTCGACTTCAGGAAAAGACCTGGCCCGCAGCCAACTACGTGGCTGAATTGATCGTTCGGTCGACTGGCCGCTGCCAGCTGTCAAACACTGCCTCTCCTTCCACGAACCGTCTTCTCGTGATGTCACAATTCCTTCGTATTCATGCCGTTTAAGGTTTTTGTTGCATTTAAATCGGTGCATATGATCTGCATTTGGCTCTTATTTCAGAATCACAAATGTATGACGAACTGGGAGATTTACTCAGGTGGTGAATTTAAATTCGCCAACTCATTAAACAGATTTCCATAATGATATCGATTCTTCTTTTTAGTTATTGTTCTTATAGCCACCACCTGAGTTTGAATGATGTGGCCATGTTTTGATCACTTGATCCCGAAAATGATACCACAGTTAAGTACATAGGACTTTTATGTACCTGCGAGGCATTTGCTTTTATAGACTGATAACAGGACATAAAGGGTATAACACAATGATGGCGTTAGTAATAGATCTTAGTACACTGTAGTTTCATCTTTTAACTTTTTGTTCACGTTGCATCCATCTGACTATTTTAATTTTTAAATTACTAGTATAGGCCGTATTGTTCCTGTTTGAAATCGTTGACGCATGTGGTCTGAAACGCACTATCAGCTACTGTAATGAGACGAGGGTTACAAATCACGTATATTTGCTGGTTGTGAATTCAATAACCACAACAGACAAGGATCAGATACTCGTCAAGGGAGAATGAAGGGAATAAACATGGATGAATGGGTCTAATTGTGGATCTTCAGGGGAAAAGGACTGGAAAAGTTCACATAAAATAGACCGAACGAACAAGAAATCGTGTTAATTGACTGATAATCTTGAAACTGGAGTGCTGGTGCTGATTGCATCGGAAGCCTAGTGATTAAAGGAAAATAGAATCGAAAAAAGTAAAACCATAGCGAAAAGTTGACCACACAGTTACTGACTGATCAATGTAAACCAACCCACCTATCATCCCGTACGAATTTCATAGGACGTTGCTGCGATGTTTACATCGCGTTCCCATGACGAGGAGCGGTGAGGCTACAGGTGGTGTCGGACACTAGCGTGGCGTCGTCCGCCTACTTGTGAATTGCCTCCTCATCTCGCGGTGGAGAAGTGTCCACTATGTCTCTCAATAAGGAAGTGTTTACTATGGCCCCCAGCAAGGAAATGTTTGACACTCTTCTTTCCTTCTCCTTCTTGGTGTGAGCCCACCAAAATTGGCATTTTGGCCAGTCTGGGACCACGTATTTTACTTCACCAATCCGAAATCCCGTAACAATTTTGTTCCGGAAAGTTCGACGTCGATTTTTGGAAGATTCCGAACGCTAACCTATCCGAACTCTTTTCTCCAGCAATTTGCGACTGCCAGAGTATGATACATCGCTGTTCCCAAATATTCATTGTTCCAACTTCCCAAAGGGCGTACCACCAAAAGTTTTTCGTAACTATCTCCTCTCAATGTTTACGTCCAAGACGTCATTGGCCTGTCGGCACTAGACAAAAGACTCGCGTGTGATGGAGCTCTGTGGCTACTGCACAATATTATGAAGTTATCGGACACGATTTGCGGGGATGGTCTGTCGTTCGGAGAGACCTTTCTATTCACATTCACCAACTGGCGAGGACAAGGCGAGTACACTGAACTCAGCCCGCAAGTGTATCCTTTCCCGAGTCTAGATAATTTTGTCAGTGACACACATTGTCCGCGCTCGTGGTCGTGCGGTAGCGTTCTCGCTTCCCGCGCACGGGTTCCCGGGTTCGATTCCCGGCGGGGTCAGGGATTTTCTCTGCCTCGTGATGACTGGGTGTTGTGTGATGTCCTTAGGTTAGTTAGGTTTAAGTAGTTCTAAGTTCTAGGGGACTGATGACCATAGATGTCGAGTCCCATAGTGCTCAGAGCCATTTGAACCATTTGAAGTGACACACATTTCCCTCAGTCGACGTCAGCCTCAGTCGCTGTGAATGCTACAGCGGGCGGCCGCATATTGGACGCAGGTAGCTGGCGTTATCCCCCCCCCCCCCCCCCCCCAACACACATTCAGTTTACCACCTCGTCCGCTGAAAGCAGACCAAGGCGAGCAAGAACTGTAAGGGACATGATTTCACTCCTCGCTAAGCACTTTAGAATTAAGAGAAGTTGAAGGAAATCCTCCTCCACAATCATCACCCCCTCCCACGAATAATATCGCTCTTTCGTGTATTCACAGGAATTTATTGATTAATTAGACCTATTATCGCTGGATTAAACGTGCGGAATAAAAAGGAGAATAAAACATGTGGCTGGGTACAGCCAGACGCTTTTCACTCGGCATATTTATTACGATTACTGTTAGTATGTTATACTGACCAATGAAACTGATGAAGTTAGCAGAAACGCAATTTGTTAATTTGGAGGCACGCATAAAGCGTTACTGCCAATGTTCTTGAACTTATTAATCAGTTTCGTCCCAACTGTAAAACTGATGGTGACGTTTAAACTGAAATTATTGTTTTTTTTGCACTGTAATAATAAGATCGAATGCGACACCTCTCGTTTGCCACTGTAGGAGCACAGCGTTTGTTATTTCCTTATATTCTAGAAGAGTCGTGATGACGTGTCGTGAATCCTTCTCATTTGGATAAGAGTGAGAATTTTTGTTGCAGGGAATGTATTGATATCATTCTTCAACGTGTATTTGTGGAAACAGCTGCAAGGTGTGGAAGAACTTCACAGTTTTCTAACAAGTAATGCTAGCATGGTGACTGCAGCGACACTGTACACTCTAACACCAAAAATGACGCACCAAGAAACATGGGATCAGTTACTCAAGAGAAAGA
This sequence comes from Schistocerca americana, assembly GCF_021461395.2. Taxonomy (NCBI): domain Eukaryota; kingdom Metazoa; phylum Arthropoda; class Insecta; order Orthoptera; family Acrididae; genus Schistocerca; species Schistocerca americana. The sequence continues at coordinate 255,944,462 of NC_060123.1, forward strand.
GTTTCACAAATTCAGCAAATCAGCAGCAGGTTGGTCCACCTCTGCCCCTTATGCAAGAAGTTATTTGATTTGACATTGATTGATATAGCTGTTGGTTGTTTTCCTGAGGGATATTATACCACGTTCTGTCCAACTGGTGTGTCAAATTGTTAGAATCCCGAGATGGTTGGAGAGCCCTGGCCATAATGATCCAAACGTTCTCTGTTGGGAAGAGATCTTTCAGCCTTACTGGTCAAGGTAGTGTTTAGCAAGGACATGCACTAGAAAACTTTTTCGTATGTAGGTGGGCTTATCTTGCCGAAATGTAAGCCCATAATAGCTTGCCGTGAAGGACAACAAAACAGATGGAGAATATCGCCGACGTACCAAAGCAAAGAAATGGCACCCCAGAGCATCACTCCTGGTTGTCGGACCGTAAAGCGGGTGAGAGTCCAGGTGGTGTCTCACCACAGTCTCGGGCGTCTCCAGACACGTGTTCGCCAGTAAACGAGGCTCAGTTCGAAGCGGGACTCATCACTGAAGACAGTGCTATTCCAGTCAATGAGATTCCTGCCCGAAGACGTGTCTGGAGGTGCCCCAGACAATGGTGGGAAACCAATATGACTGTCGCCTGGCATACGGTACGACAACCAGGAGTGATAGTCTGGGATGTCATTTCTTTTGACAACAGGACTCCTTTGGTTGTCATCCGCGGCACCGTTACAGCACAGGGATACGTCGGCGATATTCGACATCCTGCTTGTTGACCTTTGTGGCAAGCCGTAGTGGGTTTACATTCAGCCGCACATGGCAAGAGTTCCTACTACTTGTCTTCATGTTTGCCAATCGTTGCCTTGGTCAGCGAGGTCATCAGATCTCTCCCCAACTGAGATCGTTTGGAGCGTTATGGCCAGGGCCCTCCAACCATCTCGGGATTTTGATGATCTAACGTGCCAGTTGGACATACTTTGATGCGGATCCACCAGGAGGAAATAAAACAACTCTATAAATCAACGTCAAGCCGAATTATTGTTTGCATAAGGACGAGAGGTGAACCAATGTGTTATTGATCTACTCAATTTGTGAAACCCTTTGTGTTGAATAATCATCCAATGTCTCTGAAATTGTAATCATTTGTTTGTCTATACAAGTACATCACATCTTCCGATTTACGCTTCATAAGGATAACTGCCTCGTGATGCTATTTTTTCTCAGAGTATAAATCGTTACAGGTTGTTACTCTTTCAGTCATGCTTACCAACCTGGAAGACATAGAAGTCTCTTAAATCATAATTAGAAGCTTGTCACCGTGCATCCTTGGCTTGCAATTATATACAAGGACTGCACGATAATTATTCAAGCAAAAACATGGTGTTGATCTTGTGAACAACTCTCGCCTTACAACTTTATCTTCAAACCTTGCAAGCCGAAAACCAGTTCACAATACTAATCACCAGTGATTAATCCGAAATTGTTCTACGAATCAACGATAGAAGAATCCGACAGCATTCAGGAGAAGGGATTAAGGGTATCGTAAAAAGCAAATAAGTGAATAAAACGATAAATGTATAATCAGGTGTAAAAAACAGTTCAGTTTCCACCAACTAGTGCAGTAACGCTACTTTGAAGAATTTCGACTTCGGTGGGTTGAGTTTTAATCTGCGTTGCTATGCTACCGAGCGATGTCTTTGTGAGAAGGTATTTCCTAGCGGAATGTTCTCCAGTATAGACTTTTAACTTAATATTTCGGGAATGCAGAATATACTAGAGTGCAAAATTTCATCACTCTCGTAATGAGACGGAGACAGGAAGTAGGGAGGATTACAAGAATACGCGGAATGCCACACCACGGGATATTTGGCATTAAACAATGTTCTGTAGATGTGATTCGCCAAGGTGAGAAATCGAAAGAAATCATTTTAAAATGTCATAAATGCGGAAAATCTTTTCCATAACAACAAAACAGCTTATATGGAGACGTCGAAAGCTATCTGTTACGACGCTTTATCGGAGTCCTTCCAGTTTGTGAAAAGGAACTGCACTGAGGTCTGCAGGATTGTGATTGTTGACGAGCTGCAGGTTTTTTCCATTGTACCCAAAGCAGCCCAGTACATTAGCTATTTATTGTCTATATCTCGGCCATCGATCTTCGGACAGCTTTGATGTGCCAAACTACGGTTTCCTCTACTAGGCAAATCTCTTCCTGCGAGTGTCGCACTTGTCTGGGTATGACTGTGCGCTCAGTAAGATCTTCGGTGTGAATTTTCGAACTTCAGGTCGGTCATTGTTCAGATTTCTCCGAATTCTAACTCTGCCATCCCTGTATGTATTCTATGTCATGGATTGACTCACGTAGATGAAACGTAACAATCATTCAATCCTTCAGAAAGGGCTAAATGTGGTTCTGGAAATATGTTACCTTCATTGACTTAGAAACAGCATTAGGTATAGCAGACTGGCGACAGCTTTTGAAGATGAGAGAGAGAGAGAGAAAGAGAGAGAGAGAGAGAGACTTAAGGTATAAAATGACAGAAGAGTAGGGCACCTACCGTATAGAGAAGAGGTGGCTGTGGTAAGAAGTGGAGAAATTCAAGAAGCTGCTGTTACGCAGGATGTACGACAGTCTCTCCTGTCTTGTTCAATGGATACATTCATGGGGTAATAGATTAATTTAGGGTGAAACTAAGAGCTAAAGAAAGAATTAAAATTCATGGTACGAAAATACACATACTAAAATTAGCTGGCAAAATCGCGGTGTTAAGTGAATATTCAGAATAATTTGAAACGATGCTGATCCGGATGAAAATACCTTGAACTCTTCATGCAACATGAAAATTAATGAAGCTAACACAAAAAATTTTAATTTTGAATAGGCAAGACGCCGTTGCTTGACAATGAGCGATTAGATGCCGTCTAATCCACCAGCTGCTTTTAACAAGAGAAGAAATCCTTTCACACCCAGCTGCATACACAAACATCTCAGAAAAGACCTCATAAAGACGTTTGTTAGGATTGTGCTGCTGTACCGAAGTGAAACATTGACACTCAGAGAAGTGGAGGAGAGCAAAATTATAGTCTTCGGGATATGCTGTTGCTGAATGCTTAAGACTTCGTGGCTAGACAAGACGTCAAATGAAGGGTTGCTCTACACGATGGAGGAAGAGAAGTCATGTCTCTTGAAGCTCATTCAACACAGTAGGGACACAAGGGTCGGTCATCTGCTGAGACACGATGCTGTCATTAAGAAAATCATTGAACGGTCAGGAGAAGAGAAGAAGAAACAGACTGAGAATAGAATAAATCAACCAAATTATGGAGGAAACCAGCTGCAACAACTACGCTGATCGCAAGAGGTAGGCCGGAGACAGGAATCCAGGACGAACTGCTGCTAACCAGCCTGGTGACTGGAGATCTAAGAAGCCTTATACTGGAGAATGTGCAGTATTGAACAAGTTTCATTTTAAATAAGCTTAGAATGCGACTTAAATCGAAGTGATAAACTCAAAGCTTTGAAATCTGTGCTTAAAGATTTCCTTTACCCACGTTTCTTCTGTGCTGCATAGAAGTTTCCAGTGATAACTGATAGTTTTTATCTTTTATGTGTTTAAAATTCGTGTAATATCTCACAAATTTTCCTTGCTTTTTTGTATTTCTTTAGTCTCCTTCTTCCACAAATTTTCCAGTCAGTGCTCTGTAAACTGAGTACAGACTCGTTCCTTGACCAGACAGTTTGGGCTTGATTGCTTCCACCTGATACATACAATAAAAATAAAATTGATCTATAAGCTCTGTTACCAGCTTTCAAAGCTGCTGACTCAGGGTTCATGTCTGACCCACTTCAAGACATCCGACTAGTCTGCAGCGTAAGAACAACTTCGTTCGTTTATATCTATTTGTAGCTGTATCTGTGTTTTTATGATTCAATAATGAATTACACGGAATAGCCAAAGAAACTGATACACCTGCTTAATAACGGATAGGGCCTGCGCGAGCACGCAGAAGTGCCGCAACACGGCGTGGCATGGACTCAACTAATGTCTGAAGTAGTGCTGAAGAGAACTGACACAATGAATCCTGCAGGGTTGTCCATAAATCCCTTGCAGTACGAAGAGTGAAGATCTCTTCTGAACAGCACGTTGTAAGGCATCCCTGATATGCTCAATAATGTGAATATCTGGGGAGTTTGGTGGCCAGCGGAAGTGTTTAAGCTCATACGAGCGTTCCTGGAGACACTCTGTAACAATTCTGGACGTGTGGGGTGTCACATTGTCATGCTGGAATTTCCCAAGTCCGTCGGAATGCACAACGGATATGAATGTTTGCAGATGATCATCCAGGATGCTTACGTACGTGTCACCTGTAAGAGTCGTATCTAGTCGTATCAGGAGTCTCATATAATTCCAACTCCAAACGCCCCAGACCTTTGCAGAGACTCCACCAGCTTGAACAGTCCCCTGCTGACATGCAGGGTTCATGGTTTCATGAAGTTGCCTCCATACCCGTACACGTCCATCTGCTCGACGGTTTTAAACGAGACTCGTCCGACCAGGCAACGTGTTTCCAGTCATCAAAAGACCAATGTCGGTGTGGAGTGGCGCAAGGGAACACAGGTGGGCGCTGCAGTCCGGAACCGCGGGACTGCTACGGTCGCAGGTTCGAATCCTGCCTCGGGCGTGGGTGTGTGTGATGTCCTTAGGTTAGTTAGGTTTAAGTAGTTCTAAGTTCTAGGGGACTTATGACCTAAGATGTTGAGTCCCATAGTGCTCAGAGCCATTTGAACCATTGTATTTTTGAACACAAGTGGGCCGTCGACTCTAAAAACCCATATCGATGATGTTTCGTTGAAGGGTCGCACACTGACATTTGTTGCATTGAAATCTGCAGCAATTTGCGGAAGGGTTGCACTTCTCTCACGTTGAATGATTCTTTTCAATCGTCGTTGGTCCCCTACTTGCAGGATCTTTTTCCGGCCGCTACGATGTCGGAGATTTGATGTTTTACCGGATTCCTGATATTCACGGTACACTCGTGAAATGGTCGCACGGGAAAATCTCCACTTCATCGTTACCTCGGAGATTCTGTGTCCCATCGCTCGTGCGCCGATTGTAACACCACGTAGCAGTAACTGATCGAACTACTGCTACAGACACTTGTTGTCTTATATAGCCGTTGCCAACCGCAGAGCCGCATTCTGCCTGTTTACATATCTCAGTATTTGAATGCGCATGCCTGTACCAGTTTGTTTGGCGCTTCTGTGTACATTAAAATGTGTGGTCAAATGTCAGTTAACTTCAGGCGCCAGCAGCCAGTGAATCAAGTCAGTTTCGTTCATTGTATCATCATAGATGTAGATTCCGGCACCGCGTTTTATGAAATGGTTGTTGGTAATCAGGATATTTTCTAGACGAGCCCTGTGGATTCAATCTCTGTCTGGCTTACCTACGTGCCTCGCAAGAGAGAGCGCTGCCCGTTGAGATACGCAAACAGGAAAACAGTCTGATCTGTTAGTGTAAATTAAACAAATATGGAAAAATACAATTAATGTTACGGCACATCAGTGAAAAACCAAACACCTTCCAAGACACTATGAGAGTGAACTGACGAATGTATGCAACATTTTTAGACTACACAGAAGATTCATTTCCTTTAAAGAATCACTCTGCGTGGTGGAACCATAGAAATCAGCTTCATAATTTATTAAATACACGAGTATTTATCTGCGAATAAAAATATGATAGCTTTGAACCGACACAAACCAAATCACCATATCACACTATATGCAATTTCTCTCTCATCTGAATATGCAGCAGCTAACTGAACCAGTATTTCACATTTGACATTGTGATTCAATATAGTATTCATTATACGATTAAATACAATATCATAGTTGGGATCGGCCTCGGCGTTGACACAGTATGTTCAGCTAGGTAATGCGTCAGATGTGTGGTTAAAGCGATACAAACGTCACCTGTAACTGGGATACCTCTTAAGATCGTGTCGGATCTCTTTTTGCCCGGCGTCGTGCAGATTCTTGACAAGGCTTGGAATCTAGATGTCGTTGGAAGTTCCCTGTAGAAATACTGAGCTATGTTACCCCGATAGCCTTCCATAATTGCAAAAGCATTGCCGGTGCAGGATTTTGTGCACGAACTTACCTCTCGATTATGTCCCATAAATTTTCGATGGGACTCACGTCGGGCCACCTGGATGGTGGTCGGATCATTAGCTCAAATTGTCCAGAATGTCCTTCAGATCAGTCTCGAACATCTGTGGCCCGATGGCATGGCGCATTGTCATCCATAAAAGTTCCATGGTTGTTTGGGAAAATGAAATTTGATGAATGGTTGCAAATGGTCTCGACGTAGCCGGACGCCACCATTTCCAGTCAATTATAGGTTCCGCTGGACCAGATGACGCAGTCCATTCCATGTAAACACAGCCCACACCATTATGGAGCTACTACCAGCTAGCACAGTGCCTTGTTAACAACTGAGAGACATTGCTTCGTGGGGTCCGCGCCACACTCGAACCAAATTATGAGCTCTTATCAACTGAAATCGGGACTCATCTGATCCGGCCATAGTTTTACAGTCGTCTAGGTTTCAACCGTTACGGTCACGAGCCCACGAGAGGGGCTGCAGGCGGTGTCGTGCTTTCAGCAAAGGCACTCGCGTCGATCGTCTGCCGTCATAGCCCATTAAAGCGAAATTCAGCCAACTGTCCTAATGGATACGTTCGTCGTAGGTCCCACATTGCTTTCTGCGATTATTTCAGGCAGTCACCTAAGTACAAATGACAGCTTCGCCAATGCACTGCACATTTATACCTTGTGTCCACGATATTAGGGTCATTTGTATATGTGCATATCGCTGTACCATATCTATTGTCACCTCAATAGCTTCCATTTAAATAATCCGTTGGCGAACGTAAAGCTGGAAGTAAGTTTCAGAGGCAGAATTCTTCGTCATAATTGGAACCCAAAATATTTTGGTGTCATCCTGGACCTTCTTAACATAGCTCAGAAGCTGACGACTCGAAACAACATCCTCCATAAGCAATGCGGAACTACCTAGGTATCTTCAGCAGCCACCCTGCCATCTTCAGCTCTGGGCTTCATGTATTCAAGCGCTGAGTATTGTGCACCTGTTTGGATGAACAGTAATCATACAAAGCTTGTTGACACCCAGCTAAATACAACAATGCGCAAAATATCTGATGCAATCAGATCTAATCCAGTTTATTGGCTTCCACTGTTAACCGGTATAATGCCTCCCGATGTACGCAGATGTACTGCCCTTATGAGAGAAATCCACAAGATTTTCAGAAATTCTAACGTACCCGTGCATAGCGACCTGCCACTTTTAAATCATAAGAGACTGAAATCGCGCCATCCAACTCTGTGCGATGCTGCTGACATGGTTGCTAAGGATTTCAAACCTCTCGAAGAATGGAAAGGTCGGTGGGAAGCAGTGACAGATATGCGCCTGCATACCATCTTCTCAGGTGCTAAACTTCCAAGTGGATTCGACCTACCACGCAAGACCTGGACAACTCTCAACAGAATCCATACCGGCCTTGGCCGATGCAGGGATGCTCTCTTTAAGTGGAAGGAGCTGTCTAACCCAGCCTGTGACTGAGGGGCCCCATACCAAACTGTTCAGCACATTGTCAGTGAACGCAGGATTCGAGCCTGTCACGGTGCTCAAGAACACTTCCTGCTAGCAATTCCAGATGAAGTGCGCTGGATTGAAAGACTGGATATTCAGTTGTAAAGACAAACTTAAGTTTCTTGTGTCTCAATATGTACATATGTATATGTAATTTAATTTTATGATATGTCTGTATTAGCCATACGCAAAATAAAAATAAATAAATGTCACCTCAATGTGCGGTGTATAAGGGTAATGTTTATTTTTGCTACTTTCAGTCAAATACCAATCGAATTAGAGAATAGAGGAGACTGGTGTACCTTGAAACACTTTTCGGAATTTCGCCTGCAATAGAAGTTTAACATATTTTCTTATTTCGTTTTTAAATGATAGGATTCAGTTTTAATGTGCGGCGGAATTTTTCTGAAAATCACTCCAGAAAATTAAAGTTGTCCCAAATCTGATACAGTGTTTCAAGGTATAACATGGTCATGCACCAAAAAAGATAATCTGTCGGAATTCAAAAGTGCTGCAATCGATAAAATCTTTCGAATACTCTATTTAATAATAATTTTTTGAAAATATTACCGCTGAAATCAGCGATCACAAAAAAATCTTTGAAATTGATTATAACAGTCTAGATCGCAAAGCATGTTTATTAAAAGGTGATCGGTTTCGATCAACGCACGCTCATCTTCATACCTTCAAACATACATCTACATCATTACTCTGCAATTCACATTTAAGTGCTAGGCAGAGGATTCATCGAACCACAATCATACTATCTCTCTACCATTCCACTCCCGAACAGCGCGCGGGAAAAAGGAACACCTGAACCTTTCTGTTCGAGCTCAGATTTCTCTTATTTTATTTTGATGACCATTCCTACCTATGTAGGTTGGGCTCCACAAAATACGAGGGCAGTTCAATAAGTAATGCAACACATTTTTTTTCTGAAACAGGGGTTGTTTTATTCAGCATTGAAATACACCAGGTTATTCCCCAATCTTTTAGCTACACAACACTATTTTTCAACGTAATCTCCATTCAATGCTACGGCCTTACGCCACCTTGAAATGAGGGCCTGTATGCCTGCACGGTACCATTCCACTGCTCGATGTTGGAGCCAACATCGTACTGCATCAATAACTTCTTCATCATCCGCGTAGTGCCTCCCACGGATTGCGTCCTTCATTGGGCCAAACATATGGAAATCCGACGGTGCGAGATCGGGGCTGTAGGGTGCATGAGGAAGAACAGTCCACTGAAGTTTTGTGAGCTCCTCTCGGGTGCGAAGACTTGTGTGAGGTCTTGCGTTGTCATGAAGAAGGAGAAGTTCGTTCAGATTTTTGTGCCTACGAACACGCTGAAGTCGTTTCTTCAATTTCTGAAGAGTAGCACAATACACTTCAGAGTTGATCGTTTGACCATGGGGAAGGACATCGAACAGAATAACCCCTTCAGCCTCCCAGAAGACTGTAACCATGACTTTACCGGCTGAGGGTATGGCTTTAAACTTTTTCTTGGTAGGGGAGTGGGTGTGGCGCCACTCCATTGATTGCCGTTTTGTTTCAGGTTCGAAGTGATGAACCCATGTTTCATCGCCTGTAACAATCTTTGACAAGAAATTGTCACCCTCAGCCACATGACGAGCAAGCAATTCCGCACAGATGGTTCTCTTTTGCTCCTTATGGTGTTCGGTTAGACAAAGAGGGACCCAGCGGGAACAAACCTTTGAATATCCCAACTGCTGAACAATTGTGACAGCACTACCAACATAGATGTCAAGTTGAGCACTGAGTTGTTTGATGGTGATCCGTCGATCATCTCGAACGAGTGTGTTCGCACGCTCCGCCATTGCAGGAGTCACAGCTGTGCACGGCCGGCCCGCACGCGGGAGATCAGACAGTCTTGCTTGACCTTGCGGCGATGATGACACACGCTTTGCCCAACGACTCACCGTGATTTTGTCCACTGCCAGATCACCGTAGACATTCTGCAAGCGCCTATGAATATCTGAGATGCCCTGGTTTTCCGCCAAAAGAAACTCGATCACTGCCCGTTGTTTGCAACGCACATCCGTTACAAACGCCATTTTAACAGCTCCATACAGCGCCGCCACCTGTCGGAAGTCAATGAAACTATACGAGACAAAGCGGGAATGTTTGAAAATATTCCACAAGAAATTTCCGGTTTTTTCAACCAAAATTGACGGAGAAAAAAAATGTGTTGCAATACTTATTGAACTGCCCTCGCATTTTCGCATTCGGAAGAGAAAGTTGGTGACTGACATTTCGTAAATAGATCTCGCTGCGACGAAAAACGTCTTTGCTTTAATGACTTCCATCCCAACTCACGCATCATATCTGCCACACTCTCTCCCCTATTACGTGATAATACAAAACAAGCTGCCCTTTTTTGCACCCTTTCGATGTCCTCCGTCAATCCCACCTGGTAAGGATCCCACACCGCGCAGCAAAATTCTAACAGAGGACGAACGAGTGTAGTGTAAGCCGTCTCTTTAGTGAACTTGTTGCGTCTTCTAAGTGTCCTGCGAATGAAACGCAACCTTTGGCTCCCCTTCCCCACAATATTATCTATGTGGTCTTTCCAACTGAATTTGTTCGTAATTTTAACACCCAGGTACTCAGTTGAATTGATAGCCTTGAGAATTGTACTATTTATCGAGTAATCGAATTCCGACGGATTTCTTTTGGAACTCATGTGGATCACCTCCCACTTTTCGTTATTTAGCGTCAACTGCCACCTGCCACACCATACAGCAATCTTTTCTAAATCGCTTTGCAACTGATACTGGTTTTCGGATGACCTTACTAGACGGTAAGTTATTGGATTGATGGATAATGGCTGTGCGTGGAGCAGGAACCCCTGAATGACCATAGTAACTGCTCCATTGCATTTAGCGGTTCCTGCTGCACACATAGGTATTATCCATCAATATGGTTGTAGGTCTGTAATTGGTCAGATGACGATCGAAATGAGTCTTCTTTTAATAAACGTGCTTTGCAATCTAGACTGTTACAATAAATTTAGCTCCATTCTATGACATTATTATTGTACGCCATACAAAAAATCAGTGAGTGAAAGCAAATTACGCAGAAGTATTATCAAAAGCCTGTTACAAGTTAAATATAATTTAATTGAAATAGGAGCTGTTGAAAAAAACATAAAATTTCCATTTTCAAGACACTTATTATTTTCATATTCCAGACACAATTATTATAGTGGTTTATTTGCAAATATCACATGTTCCATCCGAGAAAATCTTCTCCCATTTCAAGGCACAAGATGATGTACGACCTAATAACGAAGGCTTAACCATCCACGCGTTATATGGGCCAAACTAGTTCTAAAAATATATATAATTGCAATCGCCATGAAATTCTATAACTTAAGAACTGAAAATACCTACCTTACAGCTTTACTACGTTATGCAGCACTTAAATATTTGTTATTAAATATACAAGTAGTTACAAATTCCGCACTAAATACAAACTCAGGTTTTACAACTACAAAAACAACAGAAGAGGCCAGAAACTGATTACGGATGTCTCTGGTGCATATACCTTCATGAGATCTCAGAAAATTTCACTGCATTGAAACACCGACCAGTAAACATCAAGGGATCCAAAGTACACTATCCTCCAGGTACAGAACTCTCCCCTACTCATTTCCTGTAGTCGTGGCGCTGTTCAGCTTTATACGGAAGTCTTAGCAGCCATCTATTGCGACTGCTCACCTTTTCTTTCTTCGTGTTTACGTTTTATTACTCAGGGTAAACGTTAAAACTCAGACAAAAGATGAAAGCTTACGAATGTCACGTGAGTGCAATAACACTCATTTCCAACTTCGTTTAATGTTTCACTTCAAAGTTCCAAAATGAAGAGGAATACTGCCAAATCGATTGAAATTATTTCCACATGTACATAATCGTTTTAAAGGAAGTGGTTTTGTTTCGTTACCAGCGACTGTTAAATTGTTGTACTGTAGGAAACAATATTGTAGTACTTTCTTGTTTCATGTAATGTTCTTGTATGACATCAGCATTTACCTTATGCTTAAGGACATCAAGGCTTTTCCATAACTAGAAAACTCCTGTACAAGGTAACTGTCAGTGTATTTACTCATGCTGGTGTTGCAAATATTGAGCAGTGAAGCTATTGGGGCGGCCAAACGGATATAGCCGGTTGACTCCCAGCAACTTTGTAGCGTTCGGGGCAGCATCTGTAATTTAGATCGAGATAGGTCATTGTTTCGTGGTGAGAAGTGTGAACGACACAGCCGCTTCCCCGGCGGCACAGCAGCCTTTCAGATCTAGATAATAACCCACTCCTCTCGAAAGGTCTGGTGCATCCAATCATTTCTCGAGGCGATGTCCTTGTGGGATGATCGCGAACCTACTTTGGACTCGCTAACCTCGATCGCTCTGAAGCTAACAATGGCTAAGCTGTTGTGAGCACGATTCTTCTACTACTTCGGTTCCTAACTGCAGACTGATTTCATATCGCTTCAAAGAAACCGCAGTATTAATAAACACTAAAATACTTTTAAAGTGCCATATATAGCTAAAACGTTTGATAAAATGTAGCTGATGTCGAGTATTTTATTCGTACTGTAGTTGTTGTTATGGTATTCAGGCGGAAGACTGATTTAATGCAGTTTTTCATGCTAGTATATCATGTGCGAAGACTTCGTTTCTGAATAATTGCTGAAAGCAATATCCATATTACTCTGCCTACGATTTATGAACTGGCTCTACAATTTTTACCCCTCACTCTTGCCTCCATAACGGAACTGACGGTTCCTTGATGCCTGAGATGTTCGTCATGTTGCGCCACAAATTTCTTTTTCCCCAATTTCATTCGGTACATCCTCAATAACTTTCCCATATCCCTTGCAAAGTTCAGCATTATTCTGTAATACATATTTTGCAAGATTCTATTCCATTTTTGTGTAAACAATTCACAATCAACCTACAATAAAGTCAAATAATTTCAGAAACGATTTCTTAAGACATAAATTAATGGTTGATCGTAGGAAGATTCTCTTTCACTGAATTACTTTTCTTGTTGTTACTAGTATGAATTTTATACCCTTTCTAATTCGGCCATCGTCAATTATTTTTCCTGCCGAAATAGCAAACATTCTACTTCTAGCGTCTCATTTCCTAGTCTAACTCGCTCGTTGTCGCCTAATTTAATTAGAAAACATTCGAACACCTTTGTTTTACCTTCGTGTATATTCATTTCATAATCTCCTTTCGCAACCTTGTCCATTCTGTTTAAGTGATCTTACAGCTCCTTTGGCATATACGACAGAACTACAATGTAATCGACAAATGTCGCAGTCTTTGTTTCTTTCCTTTGCCCTTCCTTCACTTTCGCAATTTCTCATTGGCTTTCTTTATCTTTTCTTATTTTACAGACTGAATAACATTGAGTATACGCTACAAATATATTCTCAACCACTCCTTCCCTTCCATATCCATCGACTCTTATAGCTACAGCGTCATTTCTGTACAAGATGTAAATAATCCTTCGCTCCCTGTCTTGTATAACGACTGCCTACATAATTTCAAAGAGTGTACTCCAGTGGCCAATGTCCAAAGGGTCTAGTGATGGTGGCTTTTAATTTGAGTCTGATGATGGCTGTATGACGACACATCTAATACAATCAAAACTGAATACCCGTAAGATACAGTTTAGTCGGGAAGTGGACTACAGCACACACTCATAAGCGGAATCTATTTCCTGTAATTTCAAAATTTCTATAAGCCTGTAGGTATATCACTTTGCATCCGTACAGTGAAAGCATTTGACAGCTATCTTGTCACACCCGATGGCCCAGAGATTAACAGCGCTACCGTAATTTTCTCAGTCGTTCTACAAACGTGTCTTTTAGCTTTCGCGATTCTGCAGAGATGAACACTGTATAAGAAAACAGGTGGATAAAACAAGAGACAAATACGTACAATAAGAGTCCATCCACTACCCAAGAACTTTGATGAGGTGGAATGGCACGCATGCCTCAACTACAGAGAGAGTCGTACGGTGGGTACAACCACGAAGAAGCATCCGTGGAGAGATTAATTATCTACTGGATCCTGAAGAAGAGCGGCAGGCTTTTCAATATTTGTAGGAATAACAGTGTGGCTGATTGACTATATGGCCTTACAGCAACAGAAAGCACGGAATTCTATATTGGTACTGCAAATGGCTAAATATAGGGGAGAGCTATAGACGTAATATTTCCCTAGAGCTTGCAGCCTAGTAGTAATGGTATCCCCGGTAGAATATTCCGGAATTAACGTAGTCCCCGTTTCGTATTTCCTGGCGAAGACTATTCAGGAGAATGTAGTCAGGAGAAACAAAAGTTGTCTTATTGGATGGAGCGTTGAATGTTAGACGCCTTAATTGATTAAATATAATAGGCCAGAGAATTTAAAAAGAAAAATGGGTAAGTTGAAGTTACAAACAATGGGAATTAGTGAAGTGCGGTGGCAGAATGGTTCAAATGGCTCTGAGTACTATGGGACTTAACATATGGGGTCATCAGTCCCCTAGAACTTAGAACTACTTAAACCTAACTAACCTAAGGACATCACACACATCCATGCCTGAGGCAGGATTCGAACCTGCGACCGTAGCGGTCGCGCGGTTGCAGACTGAAGCGCCTAGGACCGCTCGGCCACACCGGCCGACGTGGCAGAATGTATGGGATTTCTGCTCAGGCAGATACAGGGTCATAAATACAAAATAAAACATGGGAGATGCAGGAGTAGGTCTTATAATGAATATGAAATAAGAAAGCGGGAGAACTGCTATGAACAGCGCAGAGAACGCACTGTCGTAGCGAAGAAAGACACGAAACCAACAGCCTCCCCAACAAGACAACATTATATGCCTTTTAGTTCCGCATGTTATGAAGAGATTGAAAGAATGAGTGATGAAATAAATGAGAGTATTCATATAATTGAGGTACACGAAAATTAAATTGTTGCAGGACTGGTTTTCAGTGGTAGACAAAGATGAGAGGGAAAAACAGTAAAGGAATATTGACTGAGCGAAACAAATGGAAGTGAAAGCTGCCTGGTAGAATTCAGCACACAGAACAGTTTAGACATTGGTAACATTTGGTTTCTAAAATTTTAAAGTAGACTACACTCTTGGCAGAGACTTGCGTGTAACAAAGGTTATCAGATAAATTATGTAATGGTAAGACAAAAATTTAGAAACTCGACAGCGAATTGTAAAACATTTTGAGGGAAAGTGTGGGGTCTTACTATGATTTTTTTGGTTGTAAATTGTAGATTAAAACTGAACAATCTGCAGTCCATCGGAAATGATCGGAATGGGGCCGGGATATACTGTAAGAACGAGAGGTATTTTACAGTTTCAAAAGTAGCACTAGGCAAAGATTGACTGACACAGGCGCAAGGAATACAACAGATGACGAGTGGGTAGCTCTGAGAGATGAAATAGCGAAGGCAACAGGAAATCAAATAGGCCATAGGACAAGGTCCAACAGAAATCAATGGATAACGATAAATCGAAATAATTTGACAAATGGGGGATGTATAAAAACGCAACGAGTGAGACAGGGTAAAGGGAATACAGATATGTGAAAATGAAATTGACGAGTAAGTGTAAAATGGCAAAGCTTGAATGGCTAGAAGAGAAATGTGTGGCTGTCGAAGCATGTACGACTATGGGAATGATGGATTAAGAAGAAATTGGCTCTGAGCACTATGGGATTTAACATCTGAGATCGTCAGTCCCCTAGAACTTAGAACTACTTAAACCTAACTAACCTAAGGACATCACACACATCCATGTCCGAGGCAGGATTCGAACGTGCGACCGTAAGGGGTCGCGCGGTTCCAGACTGAAGCCCCTAGGACCGCTCGGCCACATCGGCCGGCGATTAAGAAAAATAGAAGTAGCTGTCTGAGTATTGTGAACTCAGGTGGTTGGGCATTAAAAACGAAAGAAAAGAAAGCTGAAAGTAGAAGGAATGCGTAGAAGAGGATAAATGAACTTGAAAAATATTCCAGAAAAGGAAAACAAATTAAAGGAAAATTAAATTAGAGGTGTGGTTTTACGAAAACAAACCGACAGAGCACTGAAAGACCCATCATTCGCCAAATCCGTATTTAAATGAGACAACAGAAGCTGGACTAACTAAGTTTATCTCCAGTAATATGCTTATATTACATTCTGCTCTGAGACCCAGAGGTAAATGTGTGGGACGACACAAGATAGTTATCTTTGCAACACTGGCTGCATGAATGATCACTTTATCCAGCACACATTGTCTCCACACCTTCAGATGTGAATCTTCCTCTCCATAGTTTCTCATCTCGTCTAACATAGTCTTCGAGCGACCACAATCTATAATTGCTTGAGAAGCTAAGATAGTCCCATCGGAGAACGACGATGTGACTGCATTCTTGTAAGACGATGAATTCAAAGAGCTGTGTATGGCCACTTAGACAGACACAAATAATGCATCTTCCTGTATGTTGTACATAATTCCCAGCAGCCACCTTCAACGGAGAGTTTTTGCTGTCAACGAATGCGGTTTTCTGAAACTGGCGGCGATACTTCTCCGAAGTGACTGAATACCATGCTCCAGAGTCCACAAGAGCTCAGGCTGGTCAGCGGTCCATGAGGATAACGACGTAGTTTCCTATCATTTTTGTAAAAATCGACAGGGGAGGATTTTCTTCTTCGGCGACCTCACCCACTAGGTAGGTCACACCCTTTAATCAATCAGGCTGCAGCGACTAGGTGATCGGCTGGACCTTCTAATGACGATGGAGACCCTTGATCGGGGTGCTGACAAAATTATTTTAATATTTTAAGTTATTACACACAAGAGCAGCTGAGTAATTATGTAATTAGTTTTCATAAGGAGTGGTTAAAAGAGAAGCTGATATAAATTTTAATTAACTTACATCTGTTTTATAAAGTGTCCATAAGCAATAAATATTTATTCTCCATTTAGATTGTATAAATAATTCACATTCTCATCAGTTAATTGATGTATGAATGTGGATACATCATTAGGATAAAATACAGATAGAAAATATGAAAGTGTTAATTTTCTTATTCATATTGTATGATACACATATGTATAAAAATTTTATTAATAAAAATAAAAAATCTAATAAAAATAGTTTTCTATTAAATGGAGCCTGCACTAAGTAGATGTGCTTCAGCTGTCACTAGATCAGCAGTACCATTAATGAACTTATTTCAGAACAACAACAGGAGTATTTATTATAAGAAAGAAGTGTTTGTCATAATTGATGAAGAGCATAATCCTTGTTTTAAAGCTATGATGTGGCTGACATTATAACTGTATCCAGAAAATTCATCAGTCATAAAAGAATCATAACAACACCACAAAAGTATTTGATTTTTAATTGTTTTCAGTGTTTCTTTATATCAAAATTACTCAGTGAATTAGGATATGTATGAATTATGTTTTGCTTTTTTTATTCCAGGGCCAACTTCTCTCTCCATCACTTAAGAATTGTCAGTAAAATTTAACTGTTCATTATTGGGTTTAATTTTAATTGATTTTGGTTTACTATTGCTACCAGGTAGTATCATATAACCACTGCTGGAGTTATAAATGTATATTGATAAAAATTTTCATTAAGATTTAATATTTTTATAGAGCTCAACCATTATCATCAACATCTGAACCAATACCTAATTTTCCCTTTCCACACATTACTTCTCTAACTGAAATTCGTGCTAATTTTTTCCACTTGAAGTAGCAGAAGCATGACATATTTCTTTTGCAGCTAGCTGAATCTCTATATCTGCAGTGCGTTTTTTTTCTAAATTTTTACTATCTCTATATGCAGTATCATGCTTTTCCAAGGTTCAGTGAAGGGATTACCCCTTTATCGCCATGTGTTAAACTTTCTTCTAGTTTAGTAAAAGGTCCACAGTTAGCATGTCTGGTAGGTACATCAATGATAAATTATTTGAAGACCAGTTTACTAATTATTTCCCATGCCTTTAACTTCTCCAAAATATATGTAGTAAGTTAATAAAAAACCTAGCTAAATACAAAATTCCATTTGGATTATTAATCACAAAATTACTAAATTTTTGTTAACATTTGCATTATTCCCACTTTTCCACTATGGTAAGTTTTATCATCAGCTAATTATTCCCCATGAATAACTGCTAATCAATTGATTGTATTTCTAACAGCACTCATCCAAACATATTCAGCAGGTTATTCTGTATATATATATATATATATATATATATATATATATATATATATATATATATTATTAAGCCTTCACTTAATTTCTCATCTTCCTCTGAAGAATTTGTATTTGATCATAATTGTCTTAATTTTGGGAAGTGGTCAACAACTGATTTTATCACTTCATTACATTTAACACCTATACTTGATTTAATTTTATTTGTGTTCTTTTCAGAATGTAATGTTCATGAATGGTACATAATACCTGTATAACTTGATAAATCAACACCATCAATTTTTTTAACCAAACCATCTATAGTAATGTGTTTTTTAGTTAACAGATTCATTATTCCATCTGTACCTTCATATGTCTTATTACCAACTGTTACATTTATCTACATGTAATTTACCAATATATTTAAAAGTACAAACATGTCTTAATCGAAAAACTGTGTCTTCACTGTGGTTGGTATTCTTAAAAATTCATTCGCTTGTATTTATTTTTCTAAGCTGATCATTCTTTACTTTTTTAACTGCACTCTGAGCTTGAGCTGTCTTTTTTGTATCTTTAAACACATCACATTTTTTTCATAAACCCTGTACTTCGGATTCACTTAGCATATAGTCATGTTTAGGACTATCATACTCTTTAATTTGTGGTATCTCTGCAAAATCTTCTTGATGATGATGAGCATAAGGAACAATCTGTTTTAAGCTTCTCTATTTTCTGCAGTAGCTTCCAGCACATTATCGCCTAATACTTCAGTTCATTCTTTAACATTTTTGACTGTATCAATAACAGGTTGATCTTTTTTATATTTTCAGATTGAGTTCTTGTTTGCATTATCGAAAACTTGACTGCTTCTTTCAGTTCATAAATTTTTTCTCAATTTTGTCTAGCTTTATTTATCATATTTTAAAGGCAGTTGCTAAGGATAAAACATTAATGAAATTCATATGTTATGTGTGGATTTATATAAATTAATAAGCTATCAAAAAAATAGCAACCACAAGTATCTTGTCCACAGATAACTTAATCGCTAGACCATAACCAACTAATAGAGTTTTGAACTTACTTAGAATCAGCTATTTATAGTTTTTCATATTTTTTAAATAATCAAGAGGTTTTTAAGTTTATTTATATTTTCAATTAACATACAACCATCACGATCTAATAGATAAGCGATATCATCTTTTAAAGAACTCATTTCATAAGAGAATCTTTTATAAAATATTTGTTTTTCCCTAAATTAGGTTTCCTTGTCATATCTATCATAAAACATCCAAATGGTAATTCCAACATTAACTACACATCACTTTGGAATCATCAAATTTTAAATCACCACCAAGAAACTCATGGTTAAAATGACTTAAATTTGCATCATATTATCTAAATATATTTTAAAAATTTAGATTATCACTTATGAATTGTTTTGTCATTTTTGCATATGTTTGAGGTAAATTCGAGATTCCTTTATGTTATAATGGGGCTGAGCTAAATAAAAAACGATATATTCCTTCATGTCTTCCTCTAGTAAAATATTCTCTAACTACATCTTCATTTTCAAGAATGAAAACATCGAATACTACAAGCGAATTATCTTGGTATTGATCTTGTGGTGGAATTTCATTAATGATTTCGATAAACATAGTAATCTTCCTGTTATTTTTATCCCCACCATTTTTACATATTTTTATAAATTTTTGATATTTTGGTTGATCTAAACTTTTTGAATAAACACAAGTGAATTATGTTATTCCAGTTTAATCGTGCTTGAGCTAGAATATAATTGTCATTCATTAATGTTGTTTTTCACAACCACTTGGACCTATTATAGCACATTGACTAGAATCAGATAATAGTTTACTGTATCTACTTTCAGATTCCTTCTCTGATATTCTTACTTTTAGTTCCAAACCAGTTTTCATTTAATTAAATAAAATGTTATTAGTTTTAGTTGATTGACCTATTTCAGTTGAGTGGTAAGTTATCTGGCCTCAAAAAAAAACGATTGACTATTCCTATATGAGAATCTTTTAATAATCATGCACAAGTTTGGTTTTTATACAACATTTCTGACTCAAAATATTACATTAAAAAAAGGAAATTTTATTGTAATGGAGAAACAATATGAACTACAGTTGGTCAATATAGTTTCAAAAGTGTCAAAGAATTTATCCATGGAGAAAAGCCAAGAATTCACATTAAAGCAAGTGAAATATTAAATAGATTTTGTATTGAGACTGATGTTAAATTATAGAAGGATATAAAAATAGTATTGAAAGTGTGCTTAGATTTAGTAACCAAACTATTGAAGCTTTAAAAAAAGCTTCTGTTAATGACATTCCATACATTTAATCCATTTAATTTAATCAAAGAATTTTTAATCTGACTAATGAAATGTTTGTGAAGCATCCAGATAATTTTCATTGAGATCCTAATGTTAATTCTTCATGCAATCCTAATCCTGAATTTGGTGGACCAATAATTCATAAACTACATTATCCTGCTTATATACAGCAATTATAAATAATTGTAATTGATGAAAATTATAATTTGATTAACTTCAATGGTGTTACATCAACAGTTACCTTAGAAATAGTTCAACAAATATTTATCTGTCATAAATAATTAACAACATAGTGAGCTATCACTTCTGCTCATTGTCTGTGGATGAGAAATCAAAAATAACCTAATGATTGTACAGATTATCCAACTTAAGGTGGGAAAAGTAATAAGAAAGAAATTGATAATTATGTGGCAAAGTTATTTGATTTTATAACCAGAAAGAGAAGAAACAATGTTATGTCTGTAATGGAGCATCCTTTTATTTCGTCATCAGTTTTGTTGTATTTGAATTCATCTCTAATGATAAAATAAATATGGAAGAACACTACTTAACTATGGTAAAGTAAAGAGTAAGAAAAATGAGGTGCTTCATTCACCTAATATGCTTGGTAGTTTCGTTAGAAACCATAAAAAGTTTTATGGGAAGGGTATCTTCTGTAATTTCTACATGCAGTTCAAGCGCTGGAGATTCTCTTCTTAAATGCCTGACTGCTCTAATGATGGAGTGAAGTACACATCCAAAAGAAGGTGAAACTACAGTAGAATCTAAGAAGCAATGATAAAATCTACAGAAAAGTCCTAAAATTCCAATGTATTTCTATGAACTACAAACAGCTGAGATATCAGGATTAAGTGGGCAGACACCTTTCGAGCTAGCTATCATGAATTACTATAATTCACTAAAGTTCGATATGCCTCATCTTATTTTTGTCATGTTTCAAACTAATCAGAAAAGTAATCAACTAATTGATTCTTTGTTATATAATCACATTCAAGTTCAGAATATTTATACTGAAAATGGAAGGAATGAAATATTTCCTGCAGAAGTGTGCAATTTGGATCCATGGAATTTGGATCAACTTAATAATTATCTGAAGGCATATGATGCATTGCTTGATTATAAACTAGTTGTATATTTGAAGCACAATGTAGATTTAAGTCCATTTAATCTCGTGACAGAATATCGTATATATGTGATTAACATGAGTTACTGGAGAAATATTACTACCACTTAGAGGACAACTACGAAGGTATGTGCAACATTCAACGATAAAATATTCCAAAGGACACAATCGCCTACATAATTATGTGTGGAAAGAAGAATGTCACACTTGATACACACCACATTGTACTTACTGAAAACTTTTAAACTGAAAAATTGAGTAACTAATGATTTCCCATCTTAGTCGCTATTTTTTCTGAATAGTCATTTTCTTGCGAATTACGCTAGCTTTTTGAATTCTTGAGAACAGTTAATGTTTGGCTGAGAAATTAACAAAAATCAATTACTCTTGTCTCTAGAGTGGCTTGCGACAGACTGAAGTCTTTATCACTATGTGGCGTGCCATACTATCATCCTATAGTTTCCTGGATGGCTGGAGCTGGTTTAGGAAACTACTAACAAATGTCTCATTTTTGTTCTTGAATCAATTTCGTTACTCAAATACCAACAACATATTTGATTTACGAACATTGTTTCCTCAGCTTGCAGAGCACAGCTGAATAGCTATAGGCTTCGTTTGGGTGGCCTATACTATTGTTATTTGCTATGGTCGTCCACTCCTTGAATCCACCTGGAAGAAGACGAGAACATACACTGTCAGTATCTCTACCATTTACACCAGTTGTGGCCAAGACATTGCCAGAAGAAGAAGATGGAAGGACGACGATTAACAACCAAGTCGCAGTCCCACAGCGACGATCAGCAAAGAAAAAAAAAAACCACGGTAGGGTGAATGAAATAATGGAAAAAAACCGCCAGATATCCTATCAAAACGGACTGAAAGATTCTGCTAAAAGTTTGCATAATATTGTGACTCAAATAATTTTAAAAAAAATTAATCCTAGTGTGTTCAAAAAGCCCATTATTTTCAACTAAACTTTTATTTCATTCAATATGGATTTTAATTAGAAATGAAAAAACTTCTTTAACTTTTTAAATATTGATTCTAGTGCCCCCAAAAAGCTTATGACTTTCAACTATTTTTATTACATTCTATTGCACTCAAAATTGATATGAATTTTTATATATGTAAGTAGTAAGTGGGTACATTGAGCGCAATTGGCACGTTTTTAATGCGCAACGCTTCTCGTGAATTAATTATATTATATTATATTACATTGCATTTATAATTAATTTAATTGATTTGTATCAAAGGTTGTGCATTAAAAATATGCCAGGTGTGCTCATCGTTCCAACTTACTACTCGGGAGAGTAACAGTATGGAGTAACCTCGATATTTTGGGAGCAAAATAAGTAACTATGTCCGACATGGAGTCGATATATGAAGGGTATTCCATAAAGAATACAACACTTTCTTCCCCGGCCAGTTTCGGTGGAAAAAATGCAAAATTTGCTGTGGGACATCGTGGAACATTCCCGCTTCAGACCATATGGTTTCATGAAATTCCGATGGGTAACGGTCCTACATGTAGCCTTCAAAACGGCGTCTGCAACCAGGATTGCGTTCTGGACAAAAAAGTTGTCACTGCGGTTGATTCAATGGGAAAAAAGAGCATCGCAGAACACGGCAGTGAACAAAAGTTCGGTTTGTAGTCTGGCGGAGTGTCTGTCGTCATCTCAACAAGGTCGCGCAAACCTGTCTGATATCCCCCCTGCCGGAAGATCACATGCATTGTGACTCCTGCATTGTTAGAAGTGAGGCCACTCTCATTCAAAGTGATCGACGGGTGATAATCAATCTCCTCGCTGCTCAGCTGGACGTTTTTGTTGGTGGTGCTGACACACTCATCCACCAGTTGGGTACCCAAAGGTGTGTGCCCCCTGGGTTTCTCACCATCTAGCACAAGACCATAAAGAGCAATGAGGCCGGTAAAGTCATGGCGGCCGTCTTCTGGGACTCTGAAGGAGTTATTGTGTTCAGTATACTACCACATGGTACAAGTGTATTTGGCTGCCCTCAGGTAATTAAAGAAACGACTTCAGCTTGACCGCCGCCACAACAATGTAAACGAGCTTCCCATTCTCCATGAAAGTGAAAAAGTTCAAACAAGTCTCCGGAACCGAGAGGACCTCACAGAACCTCATTGAACGGTCCTTCCTCATCCACCCTAGATATCCGATCTCGCACCTATCGAGTTCCCTCTATTCGTCCCAATGATGTTCAAAATGTTCAGATGTGTGTGAAATCTTATGGGACTTGACTGCGAAGTTCATCAGTTCCTAAGCTTACACACTACTTAACCTAAATTATCCTAAGGACAAACACACACACCCATGCCCGAGGGAGGACTCGAACCTCCGCCGGGACCAACCGCACAGTCCATGACTGCAGCGCCTGAGACCGCTCGGCTAATACCGCGCGGCTGACCCAATGATGGATGCACTCCGCAGGGAGCAGAATCTGGATGATGGGGAGGTTAGTGATGTAACACGATGTTGGCTCCGACGTCGACCAGTAGAGTGGTACGTCGCTGGCATATACGCCGTCCCAGTAACGTCGCATAATGCCGTCGCCTTAAACAGAGATTAAGTTGAAAAATAATGTTTCTTAGCCAAAAGAGTGCGAATTACACTACTGGCCATTAAAATTGTTACACCAAGAATAAACGCAGATAATAGACGGGTGTTCATGGAACAAATATATTTTACTAGAACTGACATGTGATTACATTTTCACGCAATTTGGGTGCATAGATCCTGAGAAATCAGTACCCAGAACAACCACCTCTGGCAGTAATAACGGCCTTGATACGCCTGGGCATTGAGTCAAACAAAGCTTGGATGGCGTGTACAGGTACAGCTGCCCATGCAGGTTCAACTCGATACCACAGTTCATCAGGAGCCAGTTGCTCGGCCACCATTGCCCAGACGTTTTCAATTGGTGAGAGATCTGGAGAATGTGCTGGCAAGGGCAGCAGTCAAACATTTTCTCTACCCAGAAAAGCCTGTACAGGATCTGCAACATGCGGTCGTGCATTATCCTGCTGAAATGTAGGGTTTCGCAGGGATCGAATGAATGGCAGAGCCACGGGTGGTAGCACATCTGAAATGTAACGTCCACTATTCAACCAGTGATACGAGGCCGTAGGGATGCCGCATGGCGTTCCGTGTTACCCTCCTGAACCCACCGATTGCATATTCTGCTAACAGACACTGGATCTCGACCAACACGAGCAGCAATGTCGCGATGCAATAAACCGCAATCGCGATAGGCTACAATCCGACCTTTATCAAAGTCGGGAACGTGATGGTACGCATTTCTCCTCCTTACACGAGGCATCACAACAACGTTTCATCAGGCAACGCTAGTCAACTGCTGTTTGTGTATGAGAAATCGGTTGGAAACTTTCCTCATGTCAGCACGTTGTAGGTGTCGGCACCGGCGCCACCTTGTGTGAATGCTCTGAAAAGCTAATCATTTGCATATCACAGCATCTTCTTCCTGTCGGTTAAATTTCGCGTCTGTAGCACGTCATCTTCGTGGTGTAGCAATTTTAATGACCAGTAGTGTGGCATGGTGTACTGGAATGATGAATAAAACCAACTTGTTTTCAGAAAAAAAGTGTTGCAATACTTACTGAACGCCCCTCGTAAAACGGAGACAGCATCGCAAGAAAATATATGCATAAAAATGGAATCTTGTTACATTGTGAACATTCCGTACTAACTGTTTAAATACTTTTATTAAAAATTCACGTTCGGTTTCACATCAGTGGATATGCATCTTCAGGTGATCTATACAAGATACTGAACCGTTAAAGAATTACAACGGTTTTAAGAATAGATGTGTGATACCATGAAGGGCCAAATGCCAACCAGAGCTCAGTTCTCACTAGTTTCTTTATTTTTTTTAATCAGTCACGTCGCTGCAAAGTAAATGCTACGAAATTAAACCAATAACGCGATAAAAGCGGTTGTCTATGATCAAACTGACTGGGATCG
Organism: Schistocerca americana; assembly: GCF_021461395.2. Taxonomy (NCBI): domain Eukaryota; kingdom Metazoa; phylum Arthropoda; class Insecta; order Orthoptera; family Acrididae; genus Schistocerca; species Schistocerca americana. Next base: position 255,969,819 of record NC_060123.1, read on the forward strand.
CTCTGCACGAGGCCGTAGACGTCATTGAAGCGTGCACTACGCTGGCGTAAAAAGTACTGGTGGTTTGGTGTTACGAGCCACGTGTGCGAAGTGGCGCTAGCGCAAGTAACGGACCGAATTGATGCTATCTGTGACAAGAAACGTTGGGGTTGGCTTTACGTGTTATGTGACCATTAGGAATTTCTTATATAAAAACATTTATAGTTAAACAGTCTTGTTAACTTTGAACATTGATATTGAAAATAACGTGTCGTTACGGAATATATCTTGAGTGTAGCTGTGGACAGAAGTGAAACGTAGATGATAAACAGTTCAAACAATAAGAGAACAGAAGCTTTTCATATTTAGTGCTGGAGGAGAATGCTGAAGATTAGATGGTTAGATGGATTGACTAACGGGGATGTGCTGAACCGGGAGAAAGAGAAATTCGTGGCAGAACACGACTAAGACTACGGGCCGGTTAGCGGGACAAATCCTTAGGTGCGAAAGGTTCGTCATTTTGTTAAACGAGGAAAAATTTTAGAAGACACCAACGTATGTGTACCGTAAGCAGACTCAAGTGAGTGTATTTTTTTTCTATGTCCATCCTTGTGACTGTAGCTCTGAAGGACTGGCTGTTCACTTATGTAACAAAATGGTACGCCTACAGGCGTGCTTACGATGTCATTTATTATATGGCTACCGGTTTCGGTGCTTCAGTGCAACACTTTGGGGCCTTAGCTGACGCTGTGGGGGTTAACACTATCTGCGTGCACGACTCATCAGTGGTCAATATCTATAACTGGTTTCCGCAGACTACCTATAACAGCGGTGTTGTCTCTCCAACATCGCTGTTTCATAATTTTTTCATAATGTGGGGCCACAGTCATAATATATTTCTTTAAAGTCAGTAACGCCATTAGACTGTTTTTATTTGGAGTGTTACATTTACACGATCATGATTTCGGCTTTAAAGTACAATTATCAAGTGTTTTAATGTTATACAGTGCCTAAGATGGCATACTGTCGTATTTAAAATACACCATTAGACACATTGTGTAAGAGTTGATATTTCTGGTAAAAGCCTACTGCTTTGTTGTATCACTGAGTACACCATCAGTCAAGATGGATAGTATGCCATCTTAAGCACCGTATGACATTAAAACACTTGATAATGGCACTTTAAAGCCGAAATAATGATCGTGTAAATGTAACACTGCAAATAAAAAACAGTCTAACGGCGGTACTGACTTTAAAGAAATCGCTGATTCAGGTAGCCTGCAAAAACCAGTTATAGACGTTGGGCACTGATGATCCGTGTATACAGAGAGTGTCAACCCCCTCAGCGTCTGCTACGGCCTGAAGAAAGTGCACTGAGGCACCGAAACTGGTATCCATATAATAAATGACATCGTAAGGACGGCTATAGGTGTTCCATTTTATTACACAAGTGAACGTAGTTACGAAGAGATGAAAGGCATGTATGAAATAGCCTAGCGTGTTGAGCAGCATCGAATCAGTCTTCGGTCTCAGGAAATCAACAACAAAGTGAACATTCCAGAAACCTCCAAGGAAGGAACGACAATCGTCAATCAACGGTTCCTGCTTGCACGCACAGTCATTGGCCGTCAATGTGGTTGAAGGTCTGAAGACATTTATGTGACGGTCGAAAATGGTCATCATTTAATAGACGTGTTTTCCGATATAGACTATTTTATAATTAACTTTATAATTAACTGTAATTAATTTTAGCACTATTGACCACATTCTGAACGTTAGTGAAGTGATAAGCAGAGCGAATGAATACCAAATGCCTCTCTGCATTGCCTTTGCTGACTTTGAAAAGGCGTTTGACTCCGTTAGCCATGTAGCTGTCCTCCAAGCTTTGAGTGAGCAAGGAGTGGGAGCAGCATACATTGAAGTGCTCAGGAAATTCTACGAGAATTCTTCAGCTTATGTTAACATCGGCGAATCAACTCAAGAATTCCACATGATGAGGGGTGTCGAGCAAGGCGATCCCATCTCCCCAAAACTGTTCTCTGCTGTATTGGAAATGGCTATGTCAAAGCTGATCTGGGAAGGTAAGGGAATTAGAATTAATGGAAGAAGGCTTACCAATTAGAGCTTTGCTGATGATATTGCCTTACTGGCCAAAGATTTCGCAGAGCTCCAAAACTTAGTTACAGATCTTGCATCGGAATGTCCGCTGGTCGACTTGAACATGAACCTTTTCAAAACATAAGTAATATCCCACAAATGGGTCCCAGCTGGAGATGTGAAAGTCAAGGACAGTCTATTAGAAGAGGTCAGTGAATATGTCTACCTTGGCCAGATTATAAATATGAAGGGAGACATAAGGCCAGAAATCTATCGACGCATCAAGCCTGGCTGGCAAGCATTTGGGAAGAATTCAACAGTATTCAGATCAAAAATGCCAGTAAATCTGAAGAAAGCAGTATTTGATCAATGCATACTTCCTGTGATGCCGTATGGCTGCGAGACATGGACACTGAACTCATTTACAAAAGGGAAACTTAGGACAGCACAGAGAGCCATGAAGAGATCAATGCTGGGCTATACAAGAAAGGACAGGAAAAGGGCAGATGACATCCGGTCTTTGACGAGGGTTAACGACATCTTAGAGACAGTAGGTTCCTTGAAATGGCAGTAGGCTGGCCACGTCGCAAGAAGAAAAGACAACAGATGGACGAAGCTAGTACTGGAGTCCGAGAGAGCACCGGAGGCCTAGAGGAAAACCACCAGACAGATGGGACAAAGACATCAAGAAGGTCGCTGGTAACACCTGGCAGACAACTGCCCAAGGCCGTCCCACCAGGAAAAGACTGCTGAAAGCCTACCTGAATCCACGACTCGAAGGGGCCACATCATTTAATGATTGAATTGGCTGATGATGATGATGATGATGATGATGGTGGTGGTGATGATGATGATGATGATGATGACAATTAACTTCAAATAAATCAGAAGGGCCAGAAGAGGAATGGAGCAGTGATCTCCCGAATACGAGTCCATTGTGCAAACCACTGCTCCACCTCGCTCGGTGAAATCTGAAAGTACGTGTGTAGCGAGTAAAGAATTTCTCAGCATAGTTTAGACTGCTCGAATGTAAAATGTGCAGAAGACTGGTTTCCTGTCCCGTGCATCTATCTGCCTGTTTGTTTTCCCGCGTTCTCGCCGCTGCCGGCGGCCCTACATGGGCTTGTGAAATGCCCAGCTGCACGGGGAACACGGAAGCCGGTCTGCCGAGATGCACTGGGGTCGCGCCGCGGCAGTCACGAGCGGCGCCCACACGCAGCGAGCTCACCACACTCGCTGGCGTGCCCCGTCACACAGCGGCCGCCTCCTGCCGGATACGGGGCGTGCCACGGAGAGCGAACGTTCTTCCACGAGACACTGACACGGGCAGTTAGGCATTAAACAGTCCTCTTTCTTATGTAAATAAGCCTACAGAATGTATCAGTAAGAGCGTACAAAAATGTAACAGGACATAGACAATGCTCCGCTGAACAATTTGGGGTAGGGAACCTGGGGTCGGAGAAGCCAGCTTAAGAAATTATAGAAGTAAACTTGTCTACCGCTTTGTCTAGCATTACTGTTTTACACCTCATTTACAACTAACATGCGTACAACTTTACACGTACTGTGCTGTTTATTTACATGTTCAAACCTTATTTGCTGCAAGGAAACAAGGAAGACGAGCCTGATTACTAGGAAGCCTTAATGCAGGTTTTCTTTACTTTACTTGCTCATTAGGTAGCTCTGTTTTATCATATTTACATTGTTCCATGACAGAAGGTGCTATGAATCAACGATAGGCCCATTCATTACTCAGTGCTATTGAGAGACGAAGAGTACAATACGATGTAGCAGTACCGGTACAGTTTCGCAGAACTCACTGATATGCACCTTGTGTACGTTGCAGTTCTCTGGTTGCTGAAAGGCTGTGCAGGAAACGAGTTCCTAACAGGCATCATACGTTACGACGAGTCTTTATTTCTATGGATCGACGAATGCGGAGACTGGTTCATTGGGAAGAAGAAACGAGGTACCTGGCAACATGAGGACCACTCGCACAGCCGATTTTGAAGAGGAAGTGCTGAAATGTGTTGTAGCGAACCCCACTACAAGTACTAGTCGCACTGCACATACTAGCGTGTGGCGAGTACTTCACGAGCATCAACATCCATATCAGCCACAACAGTGCTTGTGACTGACTGTGCACCAAGGGTCGCATTGCGTCAGCAGTTGCTCCAACAATGTACTGATCGACCAGACTTCCTCCATATCGTGCTGTTTATTGACGAGACTCATTATGGTATTTCGCACAGCAGGAATAGCCATATGTGGGATGAGGAAACCTCGCGCTGTGGTGGAGTCAAACCATTAAGAACGTTTTGCTGTGAGTATCTGGGCCGACATTGTAGGCAACAGGGTAATCGGGCCATATTTTCTACCTGGGGTTCTAAATGGCCACCTGTACTTGAGGCTCGTGCAGAGGGTTGTTGGAGAACGTTCCCTTGGCTGTTCGTAACTGGATGTGGATGCAACATAACAGAACACCGCCTAACTTCAGTGAGGATGTCCGCAGCCATCTTAGTGTAGCATTTCTTGGTCGCTGGATTGGAAGGTGAGGTGCATTTCATGGCCTGCGGGGTCATCTGATCTGAATTCTCTCGTTTATTTCCTATGGGGACATCTAAAGTCACTTCTGCATCAGACCCCAGGAGATTTGTAGCTGTTGGTGATGTCATTCGAAACACTCGCTGGATATTTGTCCGGGTGTGCCAGAATCTTGTTCGCCGATGTCATGCTTTCATTGAGTTTGATGGCCGTCAATTTCAGCACATTTCATAATATAGAGTACAAGTCGTACGTTCATTGCGTCAATAGTGGTGTTCGCAGTTACCTGTGACTTATGTAAATAAAAAAGTACACAGTAGTGTGATTTTATTCATATTATTTCCTGAAGCTTACCTCTCCGATCCCAGGTTCGCTACCTCAAAATGTTCAGAGGAGCATCCTCTGTGTCCTGTTAAAGTTTTGCTCGCTCTTACGGAAACACCCTGTATAGCGCTGACGTCGATCTGTTACACGGTTATGGAACATGTTCTGCGCTCCGCATTTGACGTTTTTGGAGAACGGTAGTCTCCCGTTTCTAAATCGGGATAGATTATGTAAATGAAGACCTGGAGAAACACAGCTCTATCTGTTCGTTCTTGATGTCAAGAACGCCCTAGACAACAGCTTGTTGGATGATACCGTTGCCCTTGACTTCCGGAAGGCATGCGAAGCAGTTCCGCACTGTCGTATAGTGAACAGAATACGAACTTACCGAGCTACGAACCAGTTTAGTGACTGGATTCATTATTTTAGAAGACACAGAACTCAGAACATCATTCTCAACTGAATGAAATCGAAAGATATAGAAGTAATTCCTGGAACCTCCCAAGGGGATGTTAGAGGGCCATTTTAGTTTACAATACACGAAACGTGAGAGCAGAGTAATGAGACTAAGAACCCTGCGATCTATATGGCAACGTTGTGTTATTGTGCTTGTATAGATCGGTGTCTTCATACCTTCCAGATGCTCAGTCCGAGTTTCAGCCTCGCACAGCCATCACGTGATTTTTGAGTGTGCCATCAGTGAAGTTGTGTTTTTGCTGTGTTTGGAAAAAATCTGTTGCAAACCAAAAGATCTGTCGCCAACGTGACCAGAAGGAAATTCCACGCTTCCGAACCTGAAATTAAGTCAATTACTACAGATTAAAGGAGCTCAGTCTCAAACAACCTGGCCAGTCATTCAATCATCACTAATAGTGCAAATCAGGAGACGCCCACACTTCAGAAGACCATTACTACGTTGGCTAAAGAAACAATTGGTTTGTGAAGAAAACAGACAAGACTGTTTGATGAATATAACGAAGATACCGTGCGTCTGATCAGTATCAAATGAAAAGCCCATCCGTCCTTCGAGATCCATCTTCCTGTGTGAAGAAATCACATTTCTTGAAATGTCAGGCACAAAAGTAGGGAAATCAAGAATAACTGTTAGAAAAAAAAAAAAAAAAAACTGAAGACTTGTAAAGATTATCTGACGCCTCTTACCTGCAAAAGTTTTAAGCAGGCACAAAGGTGATATACAGCCGAGTACGATCCTCATCAGGTACACTGAGGCCTTCTGGCAATTCCATCACATTAACTGAGTATGAACAAATCTTAGAGCATTGGAAGGATCATTTCTGTGAGCTTCTAAATTTTGCCTTCAGTGTCGTTGAGAACCTTTTTATATAATTTCTCTCAGCAACCCCAACAACCCTCGATGACTCTTGCACCTGTATACACAGCTTTTATCACTGCACCCAATCACTTAAGGCCAAGAAAGACTCCTGGTCCTGATAACATTCCTCTGGAATTGATACAAAATGGAGGTACACTCTCGAAGACTAGGGTTTTTACTCTGATTCTCTTATTTTGAGGAACTCGACAAGGACCGGTACTTGACGACTTGAAGAATGCTACCATAATCTCTATCTTCAAGAAAAGCCACCGTACTGTAAGTGGGAATTACAGCGGTATATCGCTGTTGTCAGTTGCAGGTAAAATCCTAGAACTAATTCTATTTAATCAGCTCCACATTATTCCAGAGAAGATTTTACCGGACAGTGCGATTACCGAACCTTCAGAGGCATAACAGATATCTTTTATGCTAGACAACCTGAGGAAAATTGCAGAGAGCAGCAGATACCTCTACATTTAGCTTTCTATTTCCCGAAAAAAGCCTTTGATTCACTGCCTAGATCTGCCATGTGGATGTCCTGAAAACTATGTCGATCTGGTTCAAGCTGTGCATGAAGGCATGTCTGGGCAGATTATTTTGGTAACTCTACATCGGGTTCGTTTCCAATCACTCAGAGCCTGAAACAAGGCTGTGTGCTTGCTCCAACCCTCTTTATATGGCTACCATATTGTTCGAATCATCTGCAAACAACCAAGGCACGGCAATTAAATTTCGTTTTGATGGCCGTCTCTTTAATCTGGTAAGACACCGTTAGCAAAGACGTACACAGGTTACCCGGGTGACAGAACTACAGTACGTCGATGACACTGCATCTTACTGACCCAGGCTGTGTTACAACTTTTAGTCAAGTGCTTTAAAACAACATATGATCGCTTTGGTCTTACTATCAACGAGGGAAAATCGAAGGTACTCGCACAACGTGCTCTAGGAATAATTCTTCCTGAGTTCAATATCTCTGTCCCAGACACAGCACCGGGGCAGGTTGAGCACTTTTCGTATCTCGGAAGCATCTTGTCTAAACTAGGGCTGCTCATGCAGCATTTGGACGGCTAATACGCAGAATGTTGGTCAATAAAGACCTAAAGCTGCACAACAGACTCATTGTGTACGGAGCTGTTGTCATTTCTTCACTCCTGTATGACTGTGAAACTTGTACACTCTATCGCCGTGATATCAAGAAACTTGAACGCTTCCACTAACATAAAGTCAGGTACGTCTTGAACATTAAGTGGGAGGCAATATGGCCCACATTGTGGTTACCGAGAAAGCACATCTAATCAGCATTGAGGCAATCAACATCGCTCATCAACTGAGATGGTTAGGTCATGGTCATCGCATGAATGACACAAGGATTCCCCGCCAAATCCTTTATAGTGAAGTCTGCTCTGGCAGTAGACCTCATGGAGCCCCTTTCAAGCGGATAAGAAACATCATGTAGACGTCCCACTAGGTAAATACCGGTCTGGTCCCCACGTCCCGCCCCAGATACACGACTCGCAGACATTTGAAACACGTTCGCACTATTTCATGGTTTACACTAGACGCAGAGAGCTGGGGTACACTTCTTCTATCCTGGGGAGGGGGGTGGCGACAGGAAGGGCATCTGACCATCCCTTAACATTAACCATGCCAAATCTGACTTAACCATGGCGACCCTGTGCAGCATGCGGGACAAAGGCACTAGCAAAAGAAGAAAAGAAGAAGAAGAAAATGCTGCATGTCATGATCACAGAGCCCATTTACTATTGGTTTTGTCTACAAAGATATTATCAATAGCAGCCCCAGAGCATTTACATATCCTAGTAACAAAGTTCACAGCAGTAACTAAATTGAATGATAGCGTTACTGACTGCAACAATTGTTCACTGACAGAGTTTCTCAATAAATCCAAATTAAAATCACCAGCAACCACTATTTCCTTGTTTTTTACCCTGAGATGGGACAGCAGAGCTTCCAGATTTTTTATGAAGAGGTTAAAAATTCCTGAATATGATTTGTATATACCTACTATTATAAAGGACTTATTATGAAATACTACTTCTGTTGCACAAGCTTCTAAGTGCTGCTCTGAGCAAAATTTATTAATATAAATAATCTTGAAATCAAAACAGTTTCTGACAAATATGGCAACTCCTCCTTTCTCCATATTTTCTCTACAGAAATAAGAAGCGAACTTGAATCCAGCAACACTTAACATATCTGTCCAATCTTCCAAAACCTTCACGTACCGTTCAGTAGCCCAATTATTCCGTGACTGGGCGTTACACGCCATATAGTAACACGTTGAGGGTGAAGAGACTTCTCGCTCACAACATGCTGATTCTCAGTCACCCAAATGCACCAATTTTGTTTATTGACGAAGCTCAAAATGGCTCTGAGCACTATGGGACTCAACTGCTGAGGTCATTAGTCCCCTAGAACTTTGAACTAGTTAAACCTAACTAACCTAAGGACATCACAAACATCCATGCCCGAGGCAGGATTCGAACCTGCGACCGTAGCGGTCCTGCGGTTCCAGACTGCAGCGCCTTTAACCGCACGGCCGCTTCGGCCGGCATTGACGAAGCCATCCAAATGAAAGTGGGCTTCATCACTAAACCAAACCGTATAGGGCATACTAATTTCCACCATGCCCCGCGGTCAAGGGTGCAGTTTGAATGTCCTAAGCAAACCGTTCAGAAGTTATGACGATTTTATTTAATGTAGTTCAATAATTTGCACCCTGTATTTTACCCAGGATTGTGCTACATTGCTGTAGCTGAGAATAAGTGGCAAGACTGTGATTCTGTTTCCCTAACGAGCACCCCTTTCTCGATGTTTAGCGCTGTCTCAAGTGACGGTCGTGGTTCAAGCGTCAGAAGAGCAACTATGTGTGGTATCTGCAATCCGTTATCGCTGGCACGATACCTGCTAAGTGGCGACTGGCGATCTGTTAACGGATAGCAATTATTCTCAAATGGAGCCCTAAAGTCAGTCAGATTCCAGCGTGTGACACTCCCGTTCGCACGAAATATGCCAAGTCACGGCTGGTGATCTTTTAGATAGATCTCAATTACTTTGTAATGGCGCCCTGAAATCTTGGCAGATTCTAGTGTGTGACACTCCCGTTCACCTGTCTTACCATGGACCGATTTGACTCACTTATACGACAGTGCGCACTAGGAGATCAAACGTCAAGGCCGTAGACCTGTAATGCATAAGACTGCCCTCGGAATAGTGAGTTGTCCGTGATGACTAAGGCCAAAGTATTGGTACTGGTAAGTCTTCACCACAGGTTCGCCGGTCAAGACCAAAGCTAGTGCGAAGTCACGTTCAGGATAAGTGTCCAGAGTTCAACCTACTCTTTACAAGGGTCACGACCAGAATCCTCTCCAGACTACAGCTGGATCAGAACACCCTCTCCAGACTATGAATCAGAAGACACTTTCCAGATTGGAGTCTGAAGCTGAAGTCCCAGTTTCTTCTCTCCTCACTTTCCATTAAACCTCGGTAAATTCCACAAAATCACTCATGCAACCGCCCTCACAAGAATTTTTTGTCGACCACAAGACTCCACGAGCTCCATGTCTCCCTCCAACTCGTCTCCTCTACCCATCATGTGTTCAGATCCGAAAGCCCTTGCCAGTGGCCTCTGTGTACCCCAGAGCCACAATGCGGTCCCCAAAGTGCTCCTCTAGAACATCAAACACTCTCCGTCTTCAATGGGGTTAAGCTCCATCTTGCATGAACCACAACTTGTCGAAATTTGGGCCACTTTGGACAATGGGGATGCAATTATCGTCTTCCAAAACCGTCACGTACTGTTCAGTAGTCACCGTACCATCAAGGAATATCGCACCAATTTTTCTGTGACTGGACACTGCACATCATACAGTCACCCATTGAGGGTGAACAGACTTCTATATCGTGAAATGCAGGTTCTCAGTTCCCCAAATGAACCAATTTTGTTTATTGACGAACCCATCCAAATGGAAGCGTGCTTCGTCGATAAATCAAACCATACTGCGCATGCTAATTACCATAATGCCCCGCGGTCAACCGTGCAGTTTAAGCGACCTAACGCTAACCGTTCAGAAGGTATAACGATTTTATTTCATTACTGTCACCCTGTACGTTGCCCAGGAGATCATGATGTCTATCATGCACCTGCCCCTGCCGCGGCTAGAAGCGACTAACAGGTAGGTCGAGGTAGGGAATTTTTCCGCCTCTTTGGCCGAACGCATCGTGTGCACCTCGGTGCAAGAAATCCTTGGAACCAATTCACTGTCCCCAGTAAGATTTTCGAGATGTTCCTCTCCTTAATAGCTGCATGTGGCTTGGAAGGCCCAAATGTCCACTGCAAGATTGGCTGTTAAATGGCCAATCTGCCAGATTTTTCCTCGCGTTGACAAAAATGCTATTCCAGGGATCACCATAAAGATCCCGCTCGCATTATCAATGTACGTGCTACCATGAGAGCGTGTTCATACTAATAACTTCGTATCGTCTCACGGAAATGATGTCTTGGGTGTTAAATAAACATTAAAGAGTAGCCTTGAATATGGTAAACAGTGAGAGAGTGAGTCGTCCTCTCATTCTTTGTGTTACTTTGAAAGTTTTGAACAAGACACCTGTACAGAGTCGGGAAAACACCTCCCATATACTAGTCGTTGCTAGCTGTGAAATTACACAGTACCTTTCACTGTGTCAAGCTGTGTGAAGGGCAGCAACTGTCAAAATTTTTATGCGCAATGAGTTTCAAAAGGAAGGAGGAATGTCTTATGAGGTGTTCTTATAGTCGATACGTATATAAAGAAGGTATAAACGAATTTCCAACTAAGTGGATGGGTTTAGACTCATGAAGACATTTAGTTTTTTGTTCAAGGCTGAAACAGCTCACTATAACTTTCTACTTTGAGTTAAACATATATTTCAGTTTACTGCCGGTTAGAATACAACTACTTCAAAAGACGTCACATATTATACCATGTGCAGATTGCAGTAATATAGTACTTGTGTACAGGTGTTTTGGTGGAAAGGCTGTCCCTAAGCATCGATCAAAGAAAGTTGCTTACTCGGATATTCAACAAAATTTGTGACCCTCTTACAGTTTTAGAACAAATATTTGTTATGAAACTGAGAAAAAGGCAGATGAAGTAGAACCGGTCATTCAGTTAGTAGTTAATGGACCTTTGACAAGCACTTTAATGGGTTAAACATGCTTCGGTGGTCCATCTCTACACAAGACCGGTAGATTTACTGTTAGCGTCATGTTGCAGAGTCTCAGTGCCCCACTTTCCAAGGCAATTGGGATAATAAACATTGCTGCTGCTGTGCTTACTGAAAAAATAATTTTTTAATAATCATAGTCATTACACCACACTGAATCCTGTAATACAGGAACAGAGAGAAATAATAACCTCTTTTGGGGCAGCAGCCTATATTAACTACGAAGATATGATTGTGTAATGTGTCTGTGTCGTCATAAAATAGTAATAAATGACAGCTCTTGGGGATCTAGGGATGTGTTAAACACCGAAGTTTGAGATGACACTGATTATCATCCCTAGTAGCTTTACAGCTCAATATTGAATGGGATAATGGTGCAGGTTGTGGTAGTTGACTCTGAACCTGTGTAATTACCTGGGTTTCGTATGAATAGGCAAGGAGATCCATTACTGCTAGAGCTCGCTGTTGACGGTATATCATTGTAAACTTTAACAACCGTAAAATACTTAGAAGTACCAGTCCGGAGCGACCTCTAGGAATGACCACCAACTGAGTTTCACTATGTTAAGGAAATGTAACTCATCTGTGAAAGAGGGTACTTAGAAAACATTCTACCGATTCTTGGGTACTGTTCGTAAGTCTGGCACCATTACCAGGTTGGATTAATAGATGAGATAGAGGGAGTCGAACAAAAAGCCGCTTTTTCGTCACTGTATTGTTTACTGGGCGCGAGAGGTTACGCGGATGCTCAACAAGCTCCAGAGACATACGCAACAGGAGAGTGGCTGTGCATCACGCAAATATTTATTGTGAAAATTTTGAGAGGTATGTTGCAAAATGTGTAGGCTCATATGTCACTAAGAGCACAGATGCCTAGCGAATTTAAAAGAAAATGACGAGGAAATCAGAGAAATTAAAACTTATGCAGAACATTACCGACAGTCGTCCGTCCGATGCAGTGTTAGCGAATAAAGAAAAAAAGGTATGCAATGACAGTTGTACCAAAAGTATCCTCCGCCGCACACCTTATGATAGCTTTCCGAATAATGTAGATTCAAGTTTTCCTACACCGTCGATTCAGATCATTGCCGAAACGAAATTAAAACATGCTATCCCTAACGGCATTGCTCACGCTTTTCATGCCTAAGTGGTTGCTGCCCAGCATATGTAACTTCCGTGACTGGAGTTAGTGTTGAATAATCCAAAATTATTCTTGACACATCTTTTATTGCAGTATAACGTCGGATTTTTCACAGTGTCCAACAATTTTCCGATCAAATATTGCACATGTTTAGATCAGAATGTACATATTTGGAACCTCCCACCGTATCCTGCCTGCTTAGCTGCGTGGTAACGTGCTGGCCTCCCATACAAGCGTGACCGGGTTCAATTCCCGGCCGGATTGGAGAATTTATCCGCTCAGGGACAGAGTGTTGCCCTCATCATCATTTCATTCTCATCACCGGCGCTCAATTTTCCCAGTGTGGCGTCGAGTGAAATAAGACTTGCCTTTGGCGCCAACTTCCACGGATGGAGCCTCCCGGCCAACGATGCCATACGCTCGTTTAATTTTTTACACAATATTTTTCCCGAGACAACTGCAAAATCCTTTAAGAAGGTTCAACAGATCCGACGGGAGGGCCTGAAGTGTCACAATTACCAATGTGATAGAAATAAATGAAAGGCATTTCTAAATACAAACGTGGCAAAATAGAAGACTGTATACGATGGTGGTTGCAGAGCAATCATTTGTAAGCGCCGTGTACTACATCCGTAAGTGGCAAAAGTACACAGGACGAGCACTATGGGACTTAACATCTGAGGTCATCAGTCCCCTAGAACTTAGAACTACTTAACCCTAACTAACCTAAGGACAGCACACACATCCATGAACGAAGGGGTATTCGAACCTGCGATCGTAGCGATCGCGCGGTTTCAGACTGAAACGCCTAGAACCGCTCGGCCACACCGGTCGGCACAGGATGAAAGCGGCCCGTGGCACTAAAGGATACATTATCCTATTGCCAATAAATTAGGATTTGCTACTGTCAATGTGACGTCATTATGAGTGAAACAAACCAGGTACGTTAAAAAATACGAGCGTTATACTAAGATAAACAGAGAGGAAGAAAAAATTGCATAACACGTAAGGAATGTTGCTTACATTTCCGTCCACAATCTTCTACTTGGCTCTTCACACAAGCATTCCAACAGAAGGCGTCACCTTCTGTGACTTATTGTCAAGATGAGAAACAGGTACCGCCCGTCGTTCGACTCCGCGACTGGGGATAGCATGCTGGCAACCGTCATGCGCAAATACCGTAGCGGCGCCATTATACAATAACAGCGTGTATGAGGTGATATGTGGCTATTAAAAAGTTTTATCGAATTAAAACATAATATGCATCAGAAACTCGTATTGCGTGGTACACGAGTATTTCGCACGCCTTCAGTACGTTGAGTCAACTACTCATTGGGACTTGCGTGTGCCCCTCTGTATTTTTTATCTAGTGCTACAGTCCATTCATTTGTGTAACTCACTTTTATGTGTGCTTACGATTTCCTCAAAGCGAATATGCGTCGTGAGAGTCCCATGTGTAACTATTACCCTGTGTTGTCCAGCGTCTTATAAACTGAATCATAGCTACATAGTCATCCGGCAAAGATGTTTTTTAACGCCGATAATAGAGCGCAGTTTTTCAACAGGCTTGTCACTTTGAAAGATTTATCGTGGCCCGGAATAAGAGTGCAATCTTGTCATGTTTATTCAGCCTAACACGGCCACCTCGACATTGGTGGCAAATCTGTTATTCTCGACAGCAGCAAGTTTGTCGGGTTTGAAACTGATTGTCACTGTCAAGGCGGTGCATACCCAGTAGCACCCTTACGGCCACTGTTCTTATGCCATGTTACTTGGTTGGACTGTGTGGCTGGTCCTGGCGGAGGTTCGAGTCCTCCCTCGGGCACGGGTGTGTGTGTGTTTGTTCCTAGGATAATTTAGATTAAGTATTGTGTAAGCTTAGGGTCTGATGACCTTAGCAGTTAAGTCCCATAAGATTTCATACACATTTGAACATACACCCTTCCTTCGTTGGTCAGATCTCTTTGATATAATAACAAATTAGGCGACATCTTTCTCGGTATGGTCATGTGTACGTCCGTACAGGGCAGTTCATTCCTGTCATCGACGGGTGTTCACGTCGATCCGTTGGGTCCCACATTGTCGACTTACCCCCATAGACTTAATTGCCATGACATACTGTAAGTAGGCTGTTTATGTTTTCTCTATGTAAGTAGGCTGTTTATGTTTTCTCTATGTAAGTAGGCTGTTTAGGATTTCTTATTGGTAACGCCACCTCTGTATGACAATCACTGGCTGTGCTGTGGGCAGTCTGTGTCTGCTTTGCATTGTTGTAATACTCGCCATTGTAGTGTTAGGCAGCTGGCTGTGAACAGCGCGTAGCGTTGCGCAGTTGGAGGTGAGCCGCCAGCAGTGGTGGATGTGGGGAGAGAGATGGCGGAGGTTTGTAATTTGTCATGAACTGATATATATATATTATGACTTGTGATGATATTAAGGTAAATACATTGTTTGTTCTCTATTAATATCTTTCATTTGCTAACTATCCCTATCAGTAGTTAGTGCCTTCCATAGTTTGAATCTTTTATTGAGAGAGTTTCTACTAACTTATGAAATGTCACATGACTACTGAATGATATTTTTATACTTTGCTTTTCGTAGTTGCTTATTTCATTTGATATCTAGTTTCTAGCTGCACTGCAGCATTGGTTAAAATAAAATTTTATAGATGTACTAATATAAATATTTTCTGTCTACAGATCGAGTAAATAATAATTTTTTTCAAAAAAAAATGAGGGAGCACAAAATGACATTTACCTTCACAGGAACTGCATTCATAATTTTCTTTTCAAGTACTTGGTAATTTCTTTTGTAGAATAAATTGTGATGCATCACTCTAATGTTAAGATGTGACATAGGTATTAGACATGGCCATTTTAGTGTAATATTTTTTCTGCTTGCGCTATGTCATGTTTAGGTATAAGTTGCTGCTGTTTGCCAGGCATAGTGTTATTGAATTTGACTTTTGCTCATTTATGCTGCTAGCTTTGCCAATTTGCATTTTTTGCATTGCTGTTGGTGTTGATTTGTTATGTGATGCTGCATTGCCTCGTCCCTTAGTTTAGCATCTGAGCTCAGTAGATTTAAGTTAGCTTAAGAGGGGGTAGCCTCTAAGAGAATGAGTTGCGATGAATTGGAAGAAATGCATTGAGAAAACAGGTTTAGGTAGGATTTTCTTGGAAATAAATGTTGAGGTAAGAAATGTGTGAACATATAAATACAGAAAGCATGCTTAGATAGAATTTTTTTGGTGGAAACAAAGGATGAAATAAGAGGAAAGATATATGAAGTTTTGGGTTGGACTGCAGTACCAAATGTTACACTGAAAACGAACCCTGTCCTTTCCTATTGGTGTTATCCCACTATGTGTGTGTGTACACTTGTGTATTTGTTTTCTTCCTGTCTCTGTGTAGTTTCATAGAATTTTTTCTTCTTTTAATATTAAGCTACATTCACTATGATGAGGAATACTGTTATCCTCGAATATAATTGGCATTAATAATATGTTATTTACTTTGTAAAGATGTTAGACATTAATTCCGTTCTGTTTAATGCTCATGTGTGAAGTTGATGTTTCGAAAGTTATTCTGATCTTTTATGTATTTACTAATGTCATAATTCCTGGAACACTGATGTATATGTTATATCGATTCTTTTGTAAAGCCTGTAATACAATTGTTATCAATATTGTTATGTTCTTTAATGATGTATTTTGTACCTTTGTTATTGTATTCTTCTGTTATAAAATTGTAATTGTCACCAGTTCATGATATTAGTAACTTGTAAGTTCCATTTCACTGCACACATTTCTGTTGGTCATAGTATATGGACAATATGTGAGAAGTAGGGACTGATAGTGTTTGCACGTGTGTTGGTAATTCAGCAAGGGACTGGATAACGGCATTGCTGGTTCTAAGGACATGTCAAACAAATTTTTTGTGAGTGGACAAGTGGTGGTTTATGGACTTGCTATATTCTCCGCAAGAATCTTAGATGGTGATTGTGCACCTGCACAGTCGCAACGGATGGCTGCTGGCCGTCTCTACAAGGACTCCAGTGGGTCTGCACCTCTGGTGGCCCACCAATACCATTATCTCTACAAGGACTACAGTGGGTCTGCATCTATGATGACCTACCAACGCCATTATTTCTACAAGGACTGCAGTGGGTCTGCACCTCTGGTGGCCCACCAATACCGTAATCTCTACCAGGACTCCAGTGGGTCTGCTCTGTGATGACCTACCTACCAATATTCTTCCAAACTTCGAATGACTCTGCTGTGGGTTTGCTCTGTTGTGGCCCATTACCTGTCTGCATGTCGAGAGTCAGCACTGTCTTTCCGTTGGAAGGTCAACACTACTTCTTCAAGACTGCATGGAAATCCACTACTTCTATGTGCATTTTCTTTTACTGCTTGGACTTTGAGAAAAGCTCTGCATTTTTACTGTGATGAACAATGTGGACTGTCTTTATGGACTGTGAGAAATTTTGATCTTTTGACCAACATAATATTAATAAGTGTGTGCATTTTATATCTTTGTTACTGTAATTGTGAAAAATTTTTGTCAAATCTGTATTGGCCAGTGCCCAACACCATTTGTAAAAATTTTTGTGGGGAGCATGGGGGCTATGTAAGTAGGCTGTTTATGTTTTCTCTATGTAAGTAGGCTGTTTATGTTTTCTCTATGTAAGTAGGCTGTTTAGGATTTCTTATTGGTAACGCCACCTCTGTATGACAATCACTGGCTGTGCTGTGGGCAGTCTGTGTCTGCTTTGCATTGTTGTAATACTCGCCATTGTAGTGTTAGGCAGCTGGCTGTGAACAGCGCGTAGCGTTGCGCAGTTGGAGGTGAGCCGCCAGCAGTGGTGGATGTGGGGAGAGAGATGGCGGAGGTTTGTAATTTGTCATGAACTGATATATATATATTATGACTTGTGATGATATTAAGGTAAATACATTGTTTGTTCTCTATTAATATCTTTCATTTGCTAACTATCCCTATCAGTAGTTAGTGCCTTCCATAGTTTGAATCTTTTATTTAGCTGGCAGTAGTGGCGCTCGCTGCATTGCAGTAGCTTGAGCAGCGAAGATTTTTGTGAGGTAAGTGATTTGTGAAAGGTATAGTTTAATGTTAGTCAGGGCCATTCTTTTGTAGGGAATTTTGAAAGTCAGATTGCGTTGCGCTAACAAAATATTGTGTGTCAGGTTAAGCACAGTCCTGTAGAATTGTTCAAAGGGGACGTTTCAATACGACAGTGATAGAGAGTCACTTGACCGCGAGGTACGACTTGTTCAGATTCTGCTCTTCTAAAACCACGAATTTGATCTCGTAATTGAATGACTGACACACTACCTGAGAAAAGACGTAGCTCCCAGAAGGGGAGGAATAAAACTTTACAGACTGAGAGGCTATTGATGTTATTTCAGTGATCACAGAATCTAGTCAAATTTGCAAATAACTTCGCCGTATGGGCCCTCTTATCAGCATGACGCTGCAAGCCCCGACCTGGACGCACATACTGATTAGGTTGGGAAGGGCGTCATAAAGATGTTGTTTCCACTTCTGGTGCAAGTTGGCCCACAACTGTTGTAATTGGTCATTGATATCCTGGATACTGGAAATGGACACAGGCGACGTCCGAGATGGACCCATACATGCTCTACCAGGAACAGATGTTTTATCTTTCTGGCCACCGGAGTACCTCAAAATCATATAGACAGTTCATAGACGCACGCGATGCGTGTCAAGAAGCACTATCCCGTTGAAAAATTGGCTCCACCGTACTTTTGCAAGAGGGATAACACATGATGATTCACAATGTTCGAGATATACGACTGTGTCGTCAGAGTTCCGTCAGTAGCCACTGGCCGTGACCTAAGGTCATACCCGATGACTGCCCACACCATGACGGCACAAGTAACACCGTTCTTCCTCACCAAAACACGGGATGAATAGAACGACTCCTCAGGTAGCCGCTTTCTCGTGGACGGTGGTCATCTGGGATAATTCAGAACCGCTGTTCATTATTGGATACATTGCGACGCCATTAATTAACGATAAGTCCTTGCCGGTGATGGCACCATACCAAACGCTGTCGTTTGTTTTGTGGCGTTAACTGCAGCATACGCATGGGACGGTAATTCCCCAGTTCGGCTGCTCCTAGTCTCCTGTCAACAGCGCGGGATGGAGCAAAATGTTGCAGGAAGTGAACCAGTCGTTTTCGGACGGCAGGTGCTGTTGTGATTGCGATTGGTTTGGGGCACAGTACGGCGATCCCCCCTTGTGTGGCTGGAAGTGGTTTTTCCGCGCCTTGACGACGAACATGTCTGTCTGCCCTCACTTTGACATACAGTCCAACATCGGGCCACTGCCATATGCGAATGCTCCAAAACTCAGAATATTGCACGATTCGACCAGCTGACCAAATGGAAACTAAAAATGAGGGTACTTTCAAACTCTGTCAAGTGCCGATAACATTGTCTCACACTAGTACGTGGCGTTTCCGTGTCCTAAATAGTCATCACTCAACATTTAACCTTGTTCACGACCCTTATGTGCCCTACCAAGCCTGGTAACAAGACTAAACGTGAACAACACTAAACACGAACCACACTAAGACACTCTGGTGGCCGTTTTACCTGTCGCAGAGAATTAAAACTCTAATCATTTACATACCCACAGAAGCTCTGTAGGTGTACGATCTTGTGCAGTCATCCACTTACGTTTTCTTAATAACTTCCTTTTTTGTCAAGCAGCATCATAAATTGATCATGTTTCTCGGGGAAATTCGTGCAGCTCCTCAGAAAAAGCTGAAGGTCTTAGGAAATCAGTTGAACATTCTCTTGAAAAGAGACTGACGATCTGGAAGATGAAAACCAATGAGTCGTCTGATTGCCCGTGTTTTTTTCCCATTCGCCACTTAAATACTAACCACGCACAGACCTTTTCACTAGGCCTATACCTCCCAGAATTGCATGAAAGGTAATGCCGCAATATAAACGACAGTTCACCACTTGCCTGTGTTACGGCCACACACTCGGTAACCAGATAAGACACTCTATAAGATCAATGCATAGTTGTCGAGGTCCTTTAGAGCTTGGCCCTCATCACATACCTACCAGTCTTTTTGTTAATCCAATATGCTGTAACGATCATTACCTAAAGAGAGTACCGCACCACTAGAGTGACATACAGATGATACAGAATGCTGAACTGAGTATTTTTAGGTAATGAATTACATAGTAGGAAGTAAATACTTGGCCTTTCATTAACATAAACAACTAACGCCTTGTAGCAATTCCTTAAGCTGACAACAACTATTGAAGGGAACAATTACCTCACGAAGTCTATGTGTTACAGCGTTGCGTAAAAGCCTGCCACACTCTCTCAGATATCACTGCAGTACGTTGTACAGCGAGATAGGCAGCCTGGACGCTACCAACCAGTTCCTCGAACTGCTTCTGCTGCGCTACCAAACAACAATACTTCACGTAACCCCGTAGAAACATATCTGCCGTGAGTACATTACAGATAGTTGAGTACTGCTTTCCAAGTGTGAGATGACCAATATGCTGGCGAGAATTAGGTCACCTTAAGGTTTAAAGTTTTGAAAGTAAGCTTTAGCCGCGTTGTGTTTGACCGGTGGGAGCAACAACGGAGGAGGGTCTTAAGAGGACGGCCTCGAGCTCTCCGACAAAGGGGCAGTCAGAGGGGGGTAGTCGACTGTTTTTCCCATGGAAGCTGGCGGCCTGGGTGAGGTTCTGGCCGGCAACATTCATGGGGTAATGTAAGAAAAGTATATAATGGCGGTGTTGGCCACCTGTAGGAATATGGTGACCGCCAACCATATTTAATTCTGTAATAATTAGTGGTTCGTCGTAGCACGAATGCAAATATACCTGCATATATTAGTGATAGTTAATTAACAACGAAAATAATAACTGCCAGACATCACAGGATATATTAACAAACCAGGTAAGGGGTGATAGCTTAGCATTACTGCTATAATTATCCAACGTTTCAACTTTATAATGATTTTATTTCTTGAGTTATTATTACTTTTAAATCTTTACTAGCTGTTATCTGCAGCTTTGCTCGCATTTAAGCAGTTTTGTTACGACAAGTGATGGTGAGTAAGTAACGTAGCAAGTTTACGATACATCTGTGTGTACATAGTGGTGTAGAGACACATGTATAAAAAATCTTATGGAATAGTGAAAGGTAGGTAAATAAAGGATGTGTTTCTCTTATTTTGCTGGATGTCGAAACTAAAAGCATGCCATACACTTTCTAATTAAACTTAAAAACTGCCTCGATTCATTACATTCGTGGAGAAGTAGAATTTACAGGGGTTTCTCTGGCTCTTCGAGTAGTGGATGTGAGATATTGCCACCCGAGCAACACATCCCATCATTTTCTCCCTTCCATTTTAATGCGCTACGGTGCCTATATTTTTGATCCATCCCTCTATGATCACTAATTTATTACTAATATAGTCAGTTAATAGAACATAATCAAATGGAGCATCACTTAAAGCCTTTCACGTTCCACACGTAAAGGTGCGAACCAGTGTTTTTCGCACAGCCCTTAAATGATGCCGTCGTCGTGAATCCTCAAGAGTCTTAGAAGCTGTAAGACGCGCTCGACGCAGGGCGTCTAAAATGCGACGGGTTCGTGACTGGCCGGCGGTTCTGGCGCTTCAGTATGGAGCCGCGTGGCCGCTACGGTCGCAGGTTCGAATCCTGCCTCGGGCATGGATGTGTGTGATGTCGTTAGGTTAGTTAGGTTTAAGTAGTTCTATAAGGCCGCCTTACATTCTGCATACAAGTTCCGGCGGACTGAGATTGCTCTGATATTAGTGGGATTTGGGTAAGTTCCGCAGCTTGAGCTATCTTAGAATTATGCGCTAAATCAGATTTTCGTTTGCGAAGCTTATAGTAGTAGTTCAAAGTATGTGTCTCGGGCTTACCGTCCTATTTTGTTGTCGCATCTCCACCAAAATTCTGCAGGTCATTTAAAAATGTTAATAATATTCAAAAAGATACAACTTTCTAAAATAGCTTATGGTGTTCGTCAGGTTTCAAGATATCTCCATATCAAATACCATTGGAATCGGTTAAACGGCAACGTCGTGAAAACGTAACAGGATGAGTTGCAACTCGCAGTTCATAATATTGGTTATTAGTATGAAAGTATGGATTAAATACATTGAGAATTGAATAAGCATTGTACTGATTACGTTGAATCATATTACATAGTGTATGTCAAACAATAAAAGCATTTTCAACAAATATGATAGTGTTGAAAAGTGAAAGCGTAAACAGAGTTTTCAAAGAGTAAATATTTTTCCATCATTTGCGTAATATTCTTCAAATGAATAAATATCTTGTACCACACACTATACTTTGTAAGGCAGCCTATCGTTTTTATTGCACTCCAAATTTTATGAATATTGGTTCAGCGGCTTAGTCATGAAAACATAACAGACAGAGTTAATTTCGCATTTGTAACATTAGTATGGAAGAATGGGTTGACATAGATTTAACATGCATTGTATTCTCGCTGTTAACCATAGCTGCACTCGTGTATCACTTAAATGAAGTGAAATGTGCGTACGATTTTATTGGCTGGGAGATCCCAACTGGAATGTTCGGGAACTTGGTGCATCTTTTTATTTGACGCCATTGCGGTGACTTGCACCGGAGATGATGATTAAATGATGATGAGAAAAACGCACACATCTGACACGAGCAGAAAAAAACTCGACCTGAGCGGTATCTGAATTTTATTTATTTTTCTCTCTCTCCCTCTTTTTTTTATTTTTTTATTTATTTTTTTTTTAAATCGAGACGCCCACAATCGTAAATCAGCAACGTTAACCGCATGGCCAGGAGCTGTTCACGCAAATTTGAACGCAACAAGCAAGTTATAAGCTATCACGACGCTCAGTAGCTAAAATGTGACGGGTGTGGACTGATATTAGCATGGAACTATCGTTTAACAGTGTAAACGACTGTATAAACATTATATTCATTGTGTTGAACCGTATTATGTGGAACGCATCAAATGATAAAAGCATTATCACAAATTTTCATAAAGTTCTGAAGTCCATGTGTAAATAGCATTTCGGAAGAGTAGTTATTGTTCTATATTTCGGTTTATATTCTTCAAATCAGTGAATACGTTGTACTGCACACTTTCTAAGGTAGCCTGCGTTCTTCCTCAATGTTCAAGCTATCTCCATACCAAATTTTATCAAGATGGGTTTAACAGTTTAGGGAAATACAGAAGCGTCCTATCTTACCCGTCGGCTTTGACCCATGACGTCACAAATACCGCGGAAACGACTATAAACAATTCCAATATGGCGGATATAAAAACATCGCATACGTATTGTAAACACTGAAATACACAAGTTTCACAAAAAGCCTAATGACTGTAACGGGACAAGCGTGGGAAATTAGGGGTTTTTGGGTGCGGAGAAACTAAATATACGGAAATGTAGCCACCGACCGCCATTCAAAACCACGCAAAACAACGAAATAAATCAACATCACAAAACTGACCAAATACCAAAAAACACATTCCTATCCATAATCGGACACTTCCCTTAACCTATATAGCTCAACAGAACCTACCGATCACATCCCCCAATAGAAAACTAAGAAACGAAAGCTTCCCTTACACCTACATACATCGGCACTTATGCAGTTTAGCAGGTACGGAAAAAAATTTTCATTTTTTTTCAAAATTTGATCATCATGTGTCGTTATGCGGTGGGGGGAGTCTGCAGTGCCCCCCCATCCCCCCACAGGCTTCATTAGTGTCAAATCAATATTTTCGAATCATAGGCGGCCGCTGCCGCGGCCGCATTCCAAAAAAAAACTCCCAACCTAACCTCAAGTGGGCTACGCTACAGATCAATATGTTCATCAAATTGCTTCATATTACGTATACATGTTCATTAGTGTCAAATCAATATTTTCGAATCATAGGCGGCCGCTGCCGCGGCCGCATTCCAAAAAAAAAACTCCAAACCTAACCTCAAGTGGGCTACGCTACAGATCAATATGTTCATCAAATTGCTTCATATTACGTATACATGTTCATTAGTGTCAAATCAATATTTTCGAATCATAGGCGGCCGCTGCCGCGGCCGCATTCCAAAAAAAAACTCCCAACCTAACCTCGTATTCAGGGCTACGCTACAGATCAATGTGTAGGTCCCTTACGTCACGGGTCAAAGCCGACGCGTGAGATCGGATGTTTCCAACCTATACCCAATACACAAAACATACATAAATAACCAAAAAAAAAAAACTTTAACCAATTTCATAGGTTCACGGCACACACCGCACTTCACGACCTCGGCAATTAAGCCAAATAGCTGAAGAAATTTAATCAGCTCTAAAGCTGTCTCCCCCATCATCGCCCTCAACCGAACACTGTTAAGGCGGTCTTTCATATCCATTCCTGAACAAAAAACCACAACCAAATACACTCAATAACAAACTCACCCGACGTACAGCAATGAGCATTAAATTAACCATTAACTCACTAATAGAAATTCCGCTTCAAATCCAACACCTGAGCAACAGAAAACTGACCCCACCACACGAAACAAACGAAACAAACGAAAACCATGAACACACCACCAGAGAGCACGACAAACAAAAACAAGACATCTACAAACACGCCACAATCGCAAATCAAACTCCGCGCCGTAATGACGTCACACACCACAACACGCTTACGTCACGGGTCAAAGCCGACGGGTAAGATCGGACGCTTCTGTTGACCCCAGTTTAGTGATTAAAGTGTAACAATGTTACTGTCACACTTATATTATTGGTATGCATACGTGTTAATCAAACGTATCAGATCATCGAATCCACCAGAGTCACAGAGTAAATGAATGGAGCAGGGCAAGTCTCATAGCGTATTATATATATCGATGTTGCATTTGTGTAAACCGATAATTAATGTCTAATTTATTTAACGAATAGTCAGTCTGGTCAGCATTAAAACATGTAACTTTACAACTTTGAAATAAAAACTGTCCATAGGTTCCTCCTCACTGGACGTTCTTTAACATATAGGCTATGCTGTACATAGAACTTAATACACTCATAAATGTTTTTATTCTCAAGTAAAGTTCCCTTTTTGAATATACTTACGGTTAATCCAGCATCAGCATCCTAACATCTGTATGTGTACCCACAAACCCTTGCAAAATTTATACGACAAATCGTACTTAGAACGTATTTACGGTTAATCTAGCATTAGTATTCGAACGTCTGTATATACCCACAAACCATTGAAAAGTGTATATGATAAATGGAAGCCACTCCAATTAATCTGCCCTTAATACTACATATTACCTTCACAGAAATTCGCACTTCACTTATGTAGCAAGCCAACACATATCTCTATCTGTCGATCTCCATATATCAGTCACGCCACATTACACGCTATCTCCCGCACCAATGTTGTGTACTTTCTTCCTCTTTATATGTTATCATATTGCCAGTTTCTCATGCATTACAAGTCATTAATATACTACTAACATTCCTACGGTCTAACACGTGAAATAACATGTTTTTTTTTAAATTTTATGCGCGTTACGTTCAATGATGATCAGTGAAACGGCTTCTCATTTACTACCTCTTGAGTATTTGTAGCCTGCAAAATTGCGTGGTTAATAATTCTTGCTTGTCTGTCGGATGGATTCCTCTAACCCTAAAACCAGGTTTTCTAGTGCGAGCATGGGATGAATGACGGAAGGATTAACACTATAATTCAAGGGTATTCGGGCAATGTCTTAATTCATTTTGCGTTAATATTTAGGTTGTGTATACATCGATTCCATTGGGCAACGTGTTCAGGGCAAACTCCATCGGGTTTTGTAGTACCATATCATTACGGGAATCTATTCCAGAGTCTTATTCCAATACTTTAATCTTCAGTCCCGACGGTCGCTGCGTAACGACGCATTTGTGGGAGCAGTGCGACGAGATGGTAAAACATTAAATTGTGCAACGAACTGAAGTTGGATGAGAGAAGGTATCTTATAACACAAGCAAAGGCTTACAGTTAAAATGACCCCATGATGTGAAAGGCTCAGACTAAAATGCTAATCATTGCTTTGATCCTGGTTTATACTGGCATTTAATTGATATGTCAGACTTGTACAACTTATTTTATGTTTACTGTGTATTTATGTGTGTTAGGTCAGGTTCACATTATATCGTTTCCTATGACACTCCATTTTTTTTCATACACACCACAAAGTTATGTCACACTTTTGGTCTGAAGCAGATGTAGGATACGCTTAGTTTTAAGTGCTCAAAATTCATGCTACTGAATGTCAGGAGATGGAGATGTGCGAAATGAGCGGTATGATAACGAGAATTTTTCCACTTTAAGTTTTCAGATATTGAAGTAAGGATTTGGCTGGACTGTGCTTGACCAGTGGGGTTAGCAACGGGAGCGAGACCTAAGAAGATGGCTTAGAAATTGCCAGCAAAGGAATGGCCCGAGGCGGGTAATTGACAGTTTTTCCCATAGAAGCCGGTGGCCAGGGTGAGCTTTTGGCCAGCAAAGAGAAAGGGATAGTGTAGCAAACGTGTGTAATGGTAGAATATGGTGACATTCAAACATTCTTAATTCTGTATTAATTCGATGGTTCGTTGCAGCACAATTACATACAACCATACCAGCACAATCACGGTACTGAGATGCACCCACTGGAGTATGAATAGTGTACGCATCTAAAAAGCTATGAGTTTGGCGTCCACAGTAAACGAATGTTATGAAAAGGATCAATGAAAATTAATAACTGCTGAACGCTACATAACATTTAATAAACAAGGTTCGTGGCGATAGCGCAACACTACAGCTATAACTCCCCAATGCCTCAAATTTGTAGTTACTTTATTTACTGAGATATTAACAATTTTATACCTTTATTAATAAAATGCATCAGATCACTGAATTCGCCACAGTCACAAAATGAATGAATGTAGCTAGACATGCCTCATATCGTACTGTACATTATCCTACTGTATTTGTAAAGACTGATAATTAATATGTCATTTGTTTAAAAAATAGTCTGCATGGCCACCATTAAAAACAACTGTCATTTAAAAGACAGAAATGTATTAATATGATGTGTTGATATCAGTAGACTGAGGGTGAGAACATTTCGATAGAGCAGTTAAAGATCATTTATTCATATACTGTGTATGTTTCATCATGACCATTTGATATAAGTGTGAAAGCACTACCTACTTTGTAAGTTATTTATATGTAGACTTTTATAAATAGTATACAGTGTTTGGTAGCAAGACAATCATAAGATATAAGAGTCATACCTTCTATATTTATTCCTAATGAATTGGTGGTCCATTAAGCAGATTTTTAGTATGACTGTGTAGTGATAGTTGGGAACGCATGATTTCACTGGCGCAAGTGGGGTGGCGCTCAAGCGTTCTGATTGGGACTGCGGGCTAGGAGGGATTTATGAAGTAGATTTCTTTGGAAAGACGGGGGAATGTCTTTGAAATTGGTAAAGTGTAAATTTGGCATTAAAAGACTGAAATATTTGGGTCACAGTGTTTCAGAACAGGCTATTCTACCAGATCCTGAGAAACTTGAAGCCATAGCTAAATTTCCCAAGAAGCAGCTTGAGTCGTTTTATGGCATATGTAGATTCTACCGAAACTTTCTGAACACCCAAGCTTTGAACTCACCTAGCGTAAATAAACTTTGGGAAAAGAATTTAAAATTGGTGTGGGATAGTGAGTGCCAGACAGTCGTGTAATAGTAAGATCTTGTACAGACTTGATTTGTCACTATCTTTTTGTATCATGGCAGACAGTAGTGATTATGGCTTTGGAGCCCATATATTCCAAGAAGCTGAAACTGACTATAAAATTTAACACTGATCTATTGCTTTTGCCAGCCATCCTCTTCGGAAACATTAAAAAATTATACACTGTGACAGAGAAGAAACTTTTGGAAATTTACTGAACATTCATAAAATTCAAAAGCTACTTATTTGGACAGATGATTGTGTATACAGACCATAATGCATTGATATATACACAACAATCTAAACTACATCATGGCAGAATAACCAGGAGGTCACTTTTCTTGCACTATACATTCAAGCGTCTAAGGGATAAGATAGTATAATAGCAGATGCTTGCTCAAGAGTTCCAGTAGGGGGTGATTCTGAGCATGGACGTGGAGAACGTGAAAAAGAGTACAATGTTATATATCTGGAAGGAGTAAATAGAGAGCAACAGATTATGGACATCTGCAATGACATCAGAAGGAATCAAAACCACAAAAAAACTGGAAACTAGTAAAAAGCTATCAGGGAAACAGGGACATGATAAAGTAGGGGAGTACTACGAAGTATATAAGGGAATTTTACTCAGAAGACATAGTATTAACAGTGTCATCTGGAAGTTGTGCTGGCCTGAGCAGTATATTGGTGTACTAAATCGGTTTGCACATGAATGTTTTGGATACTGCTTTGCTGTGAAATATATACAAAATATTAACAAATTGTATTTCTATAATATCACTAGCAGAATTAGAAAACTATTGGCCACTTGTGACAGATGCTCAAGAGTAAAGGTAGCGAACCAGACTCTAAGGGGTTTCATGCCGAACATTCTATCCAAAGATCAAAATGGCTCTGAGCACTACGAGACTTAACTTCTGAGGTCATCAGTCCCCTAGAACTTAGAACTACTTAAACCTAACTAACCTAAGGACATCACATCCATGCTCGAGGCAGGATTCGAACCTGCGACCGTAGCGGTCCCGCGGTTCCAGACTGTAGCGCCTAGAACCGCTCGGCCACACCGACCGGCTATCCAAAGAACGTCATGAACCTGTAGCCATCGACCTAAATGGTGCATTGCCAAAATCAAGAGGTTATTTTTGTCACATTTTTGTAGTGGCTGATGTGTTTTCTAAGTTTATAAAACCACATCCACTGAGGAAAACTTCAGGTAAGAACATTATCCACAAAATTAGAGGTCATTATTCTGTTAATGTCGGAAGACCTAAGAAAATCTTATCAGACAATAGAACGTAGTTTACTTCTGGCACTTTGAAAAAGTTTCCAGATTTAGAAGACATTGAACATGTGTCAGCTTACCATCCAGTAGGAAATCCAGTTGAATGATACATGTGCGAGACTTGAAGGTTATTTCGCTCTTACTCTTACAGAAACTATGCCAATTGGATTGAATATGTTGATAAATTTTATAACATAAACAATCTACAGCATACATTAATGTGCTGTTCTCCCTATGAAATACAGTTTGATAGAAGACCACCTAACTTGATGAGTGAGGCAATAGGGTTTACAGAATGTAAAATCGAGCTCCCAAGAGAGGAAAGAAATTTTGAAATAACAATTGAATCACAGGGGAAAATTAGAAAAGAGAGGCATGATAGAAAAGGAGAAGCTAGAAAATTCAAAATCAATGGTGTGGTGTTAGTGAAGAGCCATGAGAAGTTAAAATCTATAAGCAGTGAATGAAAGAAATTTTTTGATGTTCGTATGGGGCCTTTTCATGTTCGAGTCAATCCACATCCTAATGCATACAGACTTGTGCACACAAGATCTGGTGGAGCCTTGGCGCTACAAAATGTGCTAGAACTGAAACCAACTGAACAGCCCCCAAAGGGGAACAAATAATGTAACAGAAGAAAAAACAAAATACATGGAGAAATGTTACCTTGTGAATAGTAAGTGATGTATACATAGTTTTATATATATTTTCTTCTATATTATATCTTTTTGTGCTTTTGTATGTATGTATGCATCATGTTGCCTATACTGATTAAGGAATGTTGTATATTTTTAAATAATGAATGAATTTTGCTCTTTGATCCATTTATAAAGGACATGAATTCCGTAATTTTGCTATTATGCTAACATAGTGATATCAAATATAGTAAAATTTCTAGATATTCAAAAGTTAATCTTAGATTCACATTTTGAGATCACAAGACTTTTTAATTTATTTGAAATATTTTGCTGTCATAAATGTATCTATGTAAAGTAAGTACTATATGTTTTGAAGCATTATTTTATCTTTTAAAGTAGTAGGTTATTTTCTTTAATAATTCTGTAAATTGACCATACCTAGTGGCAATGTACTCATTTTCTATAATTTTCAAATGAGTACCTAGTACCAGAGGCTGTATCCCATGTGCCTATCGCAACACAGAACAGACATGTTATGTTGTGCGATAATAGTGGACTGTGCTATTGCAGCAATGGTGCCAGTCATGTAAGAAGCGCTAACAGCCACAACATGGAGAGACAGAGGCTTCAGATCTAATGTACTGTCAGGTGTTACAAATAATGAACAACAAAAGAATACATCAAAGTCGAGGAAGACATAGCCTTACCAAGTAACAATTCAGAGAATTAACAAAAATGTACATTTTTTGTGTTACAAGATCGTACATTTTGTATTCATTGATGTATTAACAACAGTAACACATAATGTTCACGGTTCAAGTTATATGTTATTAGAAATGTAAATGTCCAGATCACAAATCAGTCATTACTTTTCACATCTTTAGAATAGGAATATAACATTCTCACTTCTCTTTAATAACTGTACGTTCTGTGGGGGGAGCTATTTAATCGGACTCGCTATAGGGTAGTTAAAGAATGCTTTGGTACATCTACAAGTTTAACAGATTGTATATTACCTGATCCACAATACGTAATGGACAGAAGTTAGAAAGTGTGGTTCTTTTTAATTTCTATCAGCAAATTAAACTGTATGGTTCACTTATATACCGAATAAAGATTATTAACGTTATTTCAGATCATTTAACTATAATTAAAAGAAAGTTATAACTAGAAAATTTGATGTTTTGAATTTATGTGTTGTTGTAAGTTTCATCAAAATTTATAATTTCATTCTCGTGATTGCATTTTTACAGTCTTGCTGAATGTTAGCTAAAATATCTATGTGTTAAGAAAAAACAAAAATTAGCAAAATACATAAATTTCAACTTATCTAAAAAAACAGACTTCTGGAACGTTTGTGAGTCATGTGATATATTTAATGTGACTTGTGCACTTTATATGTCATGTCAATAATGAAAAACCTATTAGGACACTTGTAATTAACTTTTTCCTTAACAGTTCTCGAACTTTCTTATGTAAACACTGTTCATTTTCGGTCATTTTGATACCACAAAATTATCATACAGAACTCAAACCTGAAATTCGGTTTTTGCATTTTGTACTGCACCTCATTTAATGTTACGAGTAAAATCTAACGTGGAATTAAGATGTATTTAATGATTTTACTATAGGTATTGTTATTGTAACTTCAGAACCAAATTTCCACTCAAAATTCGAGAGAACAATACTTGGAAATGTATTCAGAGTGAATCACCATTTATTGTCTTTAAAATTGTACTAAAAGTTTGTTGTAAATCATTACCTTTTGATTATAAATCAGTAAATATATTTGTTTTTGAGAATAAGCTCAAGAACATATATTGTTAAGGTAAGGTACATATTTAGCAGCGGAAAGCAATTGAAATCAGTCGCAGTTTGTCGGTTATAATGACATAAAGTCTGTACCAGTCATTGTTTTTTCTGTCATGTTTACAGAAAACCGTTTATATGTGAACACCTTTTAAATGCTTACAGAAAATACATCAGCTGTTGAAAGGATTCAGATGTGTTTTGAAAAATATTATTTTAACATCCAAGTTTGCATCACATGTGAAATCCAGGGAAATTGCAATATACATTCCCTAATGGACTTAATTGGTGGAGGAGTTTCGATGGTTCAAAGCTAGGTATTCCACTGTAAAAGCTACATGAAATGAGAATTATTTTAGCATGAATTGCAGTTGGAGTGACGTTAGAACCTGTACCACCAGAAATATTAATTTCCCACAATTTCTTACCTCAAACTTTGTTTCTGTCGCCTACTTATTTTTGATCCTAAACATTTGGCATAGACTTTACACCTTGAGCAGTTCCACTATGGCGCACCCTTTGGATATAACTCGTAGTTGCATGGTCAAGTTTGCATGTTATTAAAATGGACATAATTCTGTTAGAATTATCGTATCTGCGAAACCGCTTTTTTGTCGATAATGTTTGAATTTTTTCAACGACTTAAAACCGTTCCTTGGAAAACTCTGCTAGATTCTAAAACTGGTTTGTAATTAAAATACACAACAAGAACTAATGGAGTGTGAAAAACCGTTGGATGGAATATTTTCGGGAGACATGACATGCATTAAGGGCTAAATTTGAACAGTAGTTGATGAGTTTTAGTACTGTCATTTTCGAATTCCTGTGGCGAAAAATATTTTGAGTACAGGTTCATGTTCTTTTAGACATCATTTGCCTGGATGTGTCAATATGCCTCTTCTACCGTATACACTAGTGTAAGTGCAGCGCGGATTTTCTGACGCTGTCATTTGACCTCGTAGTGTGTGTGCGTGTGTGAGTGTGTGTGTGTGTGTGTGTGTGTGTGTGTGTGTGTGTATTTTCTCCGGCCACATTCCATATCTGGCTTACAGTCCGAGCAACACATCTCGCTAATTGACAGGTACATCCTAAACCATGAGCCGCATATTGGGCCTCCAGTTAAAGGGCAGCTACTGAATTAGCACTTAACGAGCTTCCTCGGGCTCTCGAACACTGACGTTCCCTCGGCACAGCTTGAATGCACAGCTAACTAGTTCGCTGCGTTCCACGTCGATCTTCTCAACAGAACAAATACCGATACCGAAATGCCGCGTCATGTGCATCAGCTTCGTAGCAAATGAGCACTGTCTATCTGTACCGCTGTATTTTCTTCAAGCTGAATATTCCCACAGTCATTCTTTCATTCTGCAGTGGACATACGCTCTTTCGCGAGTAATTCTCTTATCGATGGTTTCGTCGAGGCACGGTTCACAATATAAACATTGCTGGCAAAAAGCAAGAGTTGGTTTATGATTCCCGGATTTGCAAACAGGATGTTTCGTAAGGGTACATACTTTTTTGCACAACAACTATTTTTCACTGATATCGAGAAAAATAAAATAATTTATGTCTAATTTGTATGTGAAACATGAGTAGGACACCCCGGCAGTTAACAGCGACTATCAATTAGTTATGTTCTGCTATTGGACCATGCAAGTAAACAATCTCCGGCACATACATTACAATAGAGGACGTAAGTTGCCTTACGTTCATAACCAGATGTCTTTGGGGTAAAATAATGCGACAGCTACACTTGAAAATTTCTACATCACCAGGACTCGAATCCGCATGTTCTGCTTCTCTAGAACGGTTGCCTTAACCGCCTCAGCCATCCGAACTCCCTTCGCATCCGACCAAAATTCCCAAGTGTTGCTCAGTACTGATGTTGTGGCCCCGTGCATTTCCCCCAGTGCACCCAGCCTCACTGTTTTCACACATGGGAAGGAACAATGTTATGCATCTGCATTGAAATAGGTGTCTGTTCTTTCGGACACGTCCGAATAAATTATTTCAACTATTTCATATAAATTTTCCTTTTCCCATCCCGAAATGCATTTTAAAGGCCCTTCTTTAAGCTACAGTTGTTGAAATGTGCAGCTACGATTGAGTCGGTAACAAGTACCTATACCCGGTTTCATCTACCTCTCCTTTCACATACTGTATCATAGCTCCTCGTAGTGTTCACTGTCATCATCATCGTTATCGTTTTCCAACATCAGTTTCCAGGGTGTGGTGTAAAAGCGCTTTCCATCTTCTGTCTTCATACACCTTCCGTTCCAGGACAGCTTGCCATTTGTGACCTTTCTTCTCCACTTCTGGTCTTACATTCTCTATCCAGCGTTTTCTTGGTCTCCCCGATGACTTTCATCCTACGAGGTTAAGGCTGAAGTACCTTTTGGCATGTCTTTGGCTGTTTATTCTCATTATGTACCCATACCACTGAGGCCTACGTTTCTTTATGACGCTGGTAACAGAAACCGCAATATCAGCTACTTTTCTAACGACTTCATCCTTGATTTTGTCTTTTCTATTTGGTTCAAAGTTCTAATGAGTCTCATTTCTGTTGCCTGAATTCTGCTGAGGTCTGTTTTTAGTGGAATGCATGTTTCTGAACCACATGTTAGGACTGGCACGAAATATGTGAAATACAGGGTCGCTTTTGCTT
Organism: Schistocerca americana; assembly: GCF_021461395.2. Taxonomy (NCBI): domain Eukaryota; kingdom Metazoa; phylum Arthropoda; class Insecta; order Orthoptera; family Acrididae; genus Schistocerca; species Schistocerca americana. Next base: position 256,003,674 of record NC_060123.1, read on the forward strand.
TTCATGCTCACCCTATTTAATCTTACATTTTATATTGATTATCCCTCCGATTTTTCGAGATGTATTGCGATTTTCTTAGGAAGTTTCTGTCTGCCTTGAACGTCACCCTCTATTTGACTTTAAATTCATCTTAAGACTTCTGTCGTGCTGCGAATGTACAGGATGATACTGTAACTAACATAAGCAAGTCAGAGATATTTTCAAGCTATCGCTTGAAGGTTACGTTCGTTACCGATCAGCGGGAAAATGTGAAAAAATCGCTGGAGACATTTTGTCGCCTTACATATAACAACCACTGCTTCAGTACTGTTCTACGCCATAGTTAGGTGATTTATTTACTTCTTTACTTAATTGCTTTTTATATTTCATACCTCTTTTAGACTTTTTTGCAGAATACTGAAAATTATCTAGTTATTTTGTCTAATGACGTTTTCAGCTTCGCTCGTCCAATTTTTTAATCTTCTTCTGTGTCTTATTTTCTTCTGACCGGTCTGAGGTTCTTGTGCTGCCTATTTGGTGCAGGATCTGAACTTCAGACATGCCCGCCGGGCATCACACTGTTGCGGACGCCGAACAAAATCTCTGCGGCCAGTTGGCAAGCAGATTTTCACTTCACACAATATTTAAGAACGCAGTACTCTAAATCCGGTGTTTCATTAAAATAACTGATGGCTATAAGATCAGGAACAAAATCTCGATTCCCCGGATAATAAAGGGTGTGGTCAAGACATCAAAAAGTTATTAAAGAGCATCCAAATGGCCGCTTCGCCTCATAGCATTTTCATGCAATCTGCAGTTGATATTTCAAGAAACTGAAAAAGTGTGCCCAATACGTGGTAATCCCGTTTCCCAAACAATTGTATTTTTCCAAATTCATGTAAAATTTCAGCAATTTGTTCATGCTGCCTAAACACGGATTTTAGCATGACGCACAATGTATTCCAACGAATGTGAACGTGGTGCTTGACGATAAATTACAGCAGCGTTTTTCACATGGCAACTCCGTTTCAAATAAGTTACGATGTGCTTTGTTGATTCCAACGATGGTTGAACATATTCCTACAACCATTTATTGTCAAGGATATGGCGTACAACGGTACTGAAGGAGTGGTCTTATGTACGGCGACAACAGATCTCTAGTGATTTTTTTCACGTTTGCCTGCTGATCGGTAACGAACGTAACCTTCAGAAGATAGCTTGTAAATCTCCCTAAGTTGCTAATGTTAGTTACAGTACCGCCCTGTACATTTGTAGCACTTTCCTCCATATGACGGGAACTCTGAAACAAACAGGAACGATTTTCTCGCATCACTTCTCGCGAGAGTGAATGGGTCGTAAGAATAAAATAATGTCCTGAAGTGTACTAGTCTGCTGGCTGATTTGGGGGAGGGGACCAAACAGCTAGGTCATTGGTCCCATCGGATTAGGGAATGGTGGGGAAGGAAGTCGGCCTTGCTCTTTCAAGGGAACTGTCCCGGAATTTGCCTGACGCGATTTAGGCAAATCACGGAAAACCTAAATCATGACGTCTTGAACCTTCGTCCTCCCGAATGTGTGCCAACCACTGTGCCACCTCTCTCGGTGTACACGTCTGTCCACTTGTCAGCTGTACATGTTCACGCACCAACCTTCGTACCCTGAAACATTCGGAGGACCAGTACTACTGATATGACTATTAGGAGAAGCTTTGGAGGAAATCAGTTTCGCAACCGGGTGCTGATACTGCTGTCACCGAAACCTAATAGCAAAACCCTGCTACTACACTCCGAAAAACCTACAGACTTATTTTGACTATCTACAACCTGTGTAAAATCTTGCCATACCATGCGATCTTCAGACGAGTGACGCTTCCCTCCTCCAGCTTCAAGTAAACTTCTTTTTGCTCTTTCTAGATATTTTCTAATCCTTGGACGTTGGAAGGGCGTTTGCTGTCCGATTTGTATTTCTGACATAATAATAACAACAACAACAGTAATAATAATGATGAAAATAATGACAATAAGCCAAAAGAGGTCGGTCGCAGTGTCTTACGCTGAACTGTCTCACGTAGAGCTGCATCAGTCGGCCACATTTAGAAAGGGGCCAAGGATATTTCCAACGGATTCTAGAGTATCTGCAATCTTTGCCTGTGCATTAGTTAAGACATGGCCTTGACGCCGTCAGCTGCAATTCTCGGATGAGCCAGTCCAGCCGGCACACGTGCGTATTTCTGTAGCAACGAGCCTGTCCACGTTCAAAAAGTTCCAGCGTTTTCCCGCACTTAACAGAAAGTTATAGTTGCTTTCAGCATGGGAATCGAATGTACCACTGACCATATCGAGAAGTTATAAAACTGTACGGCAAAAGACGATGTTTGTGGAAAATGACCAAGGAACATTACACGAAATGGAATATAAAATGTAGGGGGTATGAAGAGCATTTCTAGACGGGAGCTAGGTGGAGTTTAAGGAGGAAACGAAAAACGGAAACCATGCACCTTACAATCCATCCAATAAAAAGTTGCTTATACTATGTTCTTTATTATATTTCTGTGTTACATGCATTATTTGACAAATTCATTTTATTTACAAATGACCAAGAACGCCTTGTTCCTAACATATTAAACATTCACGATATTGAAAGGAGGACAGACGACGCAGAAACCGAATCCGCCCCATTGTGGCCAGTCATTTGCGCCTTCACAGCGCTGTCTGTTTTCCTCCTGCGCCGAGCCCCGTTGACGCCCGGTCTCGGCTGGTTACGAGTCCCACGGTCCTGGAAGTCGCCTCACGGCTCGCGCATTCCGTTGTCGGCACAGCGGTGCGGTCAACTGGACGGAGCGGTCGGTAGCAGGCGGGCTCGGGCGGATAAATGTGGCGCGATGCTAAAATATTCGTTCACAGAATTGTATAGGAAAGTCTTCTTGTGATAAATAAATTTTGAACCTTTTTCAAGAGGAATGGTCTTGAGATAATGTTTCATTTTTCTCTATTCCTTCCATCACTCCCACAGGGCAAAATTTGCTGACTATATATATAAGCCCGCGTCAATACCACAGCCTCTGTAGACTCGCAGAGAAGTTCCGATTCGTGAAAAAATAATCCGTCACTGATCTAAATCCTATTCAGTTTTTAGTAGCCCACAATTTATACATATTTGTTGGAAGTCCTGTTGTAACTCAGTAAGCTCCTACGAAAGTTTTTATTATTCTTACCATTTCCGATTGTCGCCAACGACCTTGCCACAGTGCTACCAGCGGTTCCCGTCAGATCACCGAAGTTAAGCACTGTTGGACTGGGCTAGCACTTGGATGGGTGACCATCCGGTCTGCCGAGCGCTGTTAGCAAGCGGGGTGCACTCAGCCCTTATGAGGCAAACTGAGGAGCTACTTGATTGAGAAGTAGCGGCTCAGGTGTCGTAAACTGATACACGGCTGGGAGAGCGGTGTGCTGACCATACGCCCCTCCATATCCGCATCCAGTGACGCCCGTGGGCTGAGAATGACACGGCGGCCGGTCGGTACCGTTGGGCCTTCATTGCGTATTCGGAAGGAGTTAAATTTATTTCCGATTGTTACTAACCGTAAGAGGCAAAATTTCTGGTAGCATTTTCGGAGAGCACCGATCTTGTAAGCTATACAAAGTTAGTGAAAACCAGTCTACACCGCAATGGTTATTTTACTTAAAATGACTGGTTTCTGCCTAGTCTGAGGATGTCTTCATAATAGCACTCTGACGGATAGAAATCGTGTTAGTTACGTAAGGAAGTTGGTCACTTAAAATAAAGTAATTTATACTTATTAAAATCGAAGAGTCGTTATTCATGCTTTGATGTTGACGATGTCCAGAACAGTCAGTAGACCTTAGTCGCTCCTGTTGGATAGACAGCATTGCGTTATGTAGATATTGTGAGGGCGTTTCTGTGCTGTATAACGTTAACGTCAGCCAATGACGAACGAATCATCTGAAGACACAGTTTTTTACCTAAAAATTATAAAAATGCAATGCCCACAGGACAGAGCAGATTGTTAGAAATAATGAGTAACTGTAATAAGATTATTCAATAATTATTTCTGTTGTTTTTTGTAGTACCGTCTGCCGGAAATAATTAACTTAACAAATATAATGGATCCATAGCATCGGATCTGAAAAATTCGGAGTAGGTAATAAAATTCATGGAAAAGAAGTAAAAACTTTGAGGTTCGCCGATGACATTGAAATTCTGTCAGAGACAGCAAAGGACTTGGAAGAGCAGTTGAACGGAATGGACAGTGTCTTGAAAGGAGGATATAAGATGAACATCCACAAAAGCAATACGAGGATAATGGAATGTAGTCAAATTAAATCGGGTGATGCTGAGGGGATTAGATTAGGAAATGAGACACTTAAAGTAGTAAAGGAGTTTTGCTATTTAGGGAGTAAAATAACTGATGATGGTCGAAGTAGAGAGTATATAAAATGTAGACAGGCAATGGCAAGGAAATCGTTTCTGAAGAAGAGAAATTTGTTAACATCGAGTATTGATTTAAGTGTAAGGAAGTCGTTTCTGAAAGCATTTGTATGGAGTGTAGCCATGTATGGAAGTGAAACATGGACGATAACCAGTTTGGACAAGAAGAGAATAGAAGCTTTCGAAATGTGGTGCTACAGAAGAATGCTGAAGATAAGGTGGGTAGATCACGTAACTAATGAGGAGGTATTGAATAGGATTGGGGAGAAGAGAATTTTGTGGCACAACTTGACTAGAAGAAGGGATCGGTTGGTAGGACATGTTTTGAGGCATCAAGGGATCACAAATTTAGCATTGGAGGGCAGCGTGGAGGGTAAAAATCGTAGAGGGAGACCAAGAGATCAATGCACTAAGCAGATTCAGAAGGATGTAGGTTGTAGTAGGTACTGGGAGATGAAGAAGCTTGCACAGGATAGAGTAGCATGGAGAGCTGCATCAAACCAGTCTCAGGACTGAAGACCACAACAACAACAACAACAGCATCGGATATTTGATCAGTAGACTGTTTGTATAGAGTAAACAAATTGATATGTGTAAAATAATTATCATCTATGATAAATAATACAGCACTGGCGCACTCTACTGGCCGGAACTTGGTATCTCTGGACGCCGTTGCCATGGAGACCTTATAGTAAAGTGACCAGCAAATATCAAAGATGTACATTATGGATGCCACGTGTTATCATAACGACTGAGGTCGATCGTAGCTGTCAAAGATAATCAAGATGGTGTCTTCTGAAATGGCGCTAGTAGATTTTTTTTATTTTATAGGTTGCCAGCAAAATCTAGTCAAACTCGTAATACAGACATGTTTTACAAAAGAATAATAGTACCTGGAAGCCAATAAATCGTTATTTGTGGTGAAATTACGTTAATGTATAAAATACGATTATAAAATAGCGTCTAGTCATATAATAAAACTGGAATGACTGTTATGTTGTTTAATACAGGAGAATTTTTTCACAAAAAACAATGTACTATGAAGCTCATAAACCGTTATTTGTCGAGAAATTACGTCAGCGTATAAAATCAAGCGATGAAAGAGCGTGTGTAAAATAAAGCTGGAAACATTCTATAGTAGTCACTCACGTCTACATTTTCTTAATAAATCGACAACATCACTGTGTGTATCTATCTGTTACAAGATTTTAATTCATAAAGTGAAAATACCACTGGAATTAAAGTAAAACAGAGAAGCAGCAGCCTATTTAAATGAGGTCTTCAAGTGATTCGAATAAAGCATTTTTTGGGAAATACACCAGCTCATTCATGAGGGTTGACGAATTATTTTTGAAATGTTCAAAAATTTCTAATTCTTGCAGAGTGTCCAAGAGTAAACCTTTAGGGACAGCAAGCTGAATTTTGGGGTTATTCATGATGCCTCCTCCTGCATAACTACTACAATTCAGCTGTTGTCCAAAGACTGATTTATTGTGTGCTGTACCCGAAATATGTTCTTTGAAACATGTTGTAAAACTAAGCCCGGTTTTACCAATATAAATTTTGTCACAGTCACTGCACGTTAATTTATAGACACCCGATCTACAATGGCGATTAGTAGTATTGCCAATCACATACTTGTATTTATTCAAAAGTATATTTGTAGTCGAAAAGGCGAGAGTTACACCAAAGTTCCTAAATAGTGTGTTTATTCTCTCAGATATCGTTCTCATGTAAGTCATTTTTATAAAAATTTGTTTTGTGTGTGGCTATTCCTGCAAACCTCTCTCAAACCTTTGTGAATTTCCGTTGAGTTCTTTCCGCATAGAGACTTTTTTTTTTGATGCAGGAACGCTGGCCACTACCTATAATCCGACCTGACTCAGTTTAAGCAGCCATGTTAAAACTGAATTAATCAAGACACAGCCATGCGAACCAGCAAGAACATTTACGAGCCTTGTGCTTGAAGTCTCGCTCACAACTCACATGAATTTCAACTTGATCACGCCCAGTAACGGTGGCTCATGCTCGGTGTGCAGAACTTTTTCCTCGTATAATGGTAGAGGGCATCCATCATCTGAAGACCTGAAAACTGTAGAAACGCCATTAGATATTTGACGGTGGTTCAATATGATTTTCGATAAATGCTCTAAATCCGATTACGCATCGTGCACATTTGAAAATATCTTTTTTTCCCAAAATAAAATGTTTTAGCTGACTAGTAGAGGAAAAATATCTGAGTTCCTTGCCATTACTACGTGCACAGTTCTCTCCAAGATTTTAACATTCCTAACGTTTTGATTTAATAAAAGCAAAAGTTACTTCGTCAGCCAAAGTTATATCAGTCATCGACCTGTTGGTGGTAGATGAACAAGATGTGTTTAGCTTCCTCGGTGTTGTTACAGTAACGATTAAAGATTATGTCGCGGGGTACACAAATACCGCGAAACCATTTAGAGGGAAATGCAGGTATCCTTTATGGGTAGTGTTACGCTCCAGTAGCATTGTTATCAGCAGTAATTAAGTAATCAATTTCAGTGGTACTACTACCAATTTGTCCTTGGCGCGAATTCTAAAGCGAGATCCGTCCAGCCTCTTGAGTATCGTAGGAGAGATAGTGAAAGAAGAGGTAGCGCCAGCAGTTTCGAAAGCATACTTTAACGACCGTGAGAGCGCCGTAATGAACTCGTCCCGCTTCTAAGATGCCACCACAGCGACGCCTCTGGCAGTCGATGAAGTAACGGTCGATCGAATGCTTAATGCCTTACTGGGCGATACTGACAAGTAATTCATATTTTATTGCATATTGAAACCAATTACTGGCGCTACATTTAGGTGCACGGTAGATGGAAATATCTCAATATCGGATGCATCAGCGCCATCTCAATAACTCTTGCTACATCTGTCTGTCAGTTAAGACAGCTCCAGATCCCGGTGTCTTTGCTGTTTTCGTTTACAACAAATAATCGTAAGTCGCTCTGGTGCGGGCTAATAAAATAAGAGACGTTAACTCTCCGGAAGCAAAATGGCTGAAATTGTCCCTCAGTGGCTACCGTAGGAGACAAGTTGTAATTGACCATCTCACTCTTAAGGCTAAAGCAGCACGAATCTAACACTTTGCAAGAATTCGAAGAATATTGTCGTCATTCGTAGCGGCGAACAATTCTGAAGCAGTGGCTACAGGTGACGAAGAGGGCGGCACGGAGGTAGGGGTAAGACATTGCACCCGCATTTTGCAGGATGGCGGTTTAAATGACCCTCCAGCCGTCGGGATTTCAGTTTACCTTGATTGTCCTAAATACTTCCCGTGAATGCTGGGGTAGTACCTCTGAAAAGGCACGGCAAGTTTCCTTTTTTATGCTTCTCCAAACCGAAGGAGCACTCTCTAGCAACCACATCGTCGACGGGACGTTAAACACTAATCTTCCTTCCTGCTACAACGCTGCGCAAAAAGTAACTTTTTCGAAACGCGTAACTGTCATCCATTACGACGAATAACTTTGAAATTAGTCTCTATGGTGCCTACAGACTTCCTATGTAATGGTGCAAAACCGTGGCGTCCTGCGGCTTCACACTCCAGCTCTGCAACGCTTCAAACAGCAAGGTGTTCACACATCACGCTGAGTAAAGGCCACAGTTCAGAATTTCATGTGAGGTGTAAGGTGGGTTAATGACGCCACGGTGGCACGACATTACACCATAATTCTGCCAGAAGCTCTTACGGACGTGTCACACAACTCTTACCCACATTTCGCCCCTTCGTTTGACGCCTCTGTGATGGAGGTAAGAATCCGCGACACCCAGCGTTCAAATCACGTGGTCTTCTTACTGACAGCCGAGGAAAATATGTCAAGTACATCGCCACTCTGAATAGATACGAAAAGCCGCCAATAGGTGACATAAATGGCTTCAATGAAACCACCCGTTCTCTTGGGGCGTTGATTCCCACAGATTTCACGGTCGCAATCGGCAGTTCACAATGCGATGAACAACTGAAAGATGTTCTTAGTTCTTAACAACCTTTGACACTGTTGATACCCTCGGATGTTTCAACCCTTCTTCAAGGAAACTGTGCGGCTGTGTTCCCATTGAACGTAATCTCACGCCTAAGGGATATTGAAAGGGTGCTCAAGGAATGAGCTTTGTTGTCAGCGAGTGTGTTTCCGATTTGGCAAGTCTTAGAGGGACTTATTCGCACACATGGCATTGTTTCACACCTCTGAGTTGACTCCACAGGAGGATGCGTAGCAGGAGTCCGGAAAAACGATAAACGACCTTTGATGCTTCGGATTACGTTCAGATTTCATCGAATGGTTTTGAGCTGTCCCCAGTCGTTCCATCCTGTGCACCAGAGAAAAAATACCACAATCAGATCACGTCCAGTGGGGCTGCAGCTCCACGATGTCCCTAGAGTAGGGTTGAATGGTCAGGGAGGGGGTGGGGGTGGGGGTTGTTAGCAGTGTCGAACATTTTCAAGAACATCGTTCTGTAGCTCTTCGAACTCTGAAATGTCGTTTGCGACCTCGAAATGTGTGGGAATTGCCCTGCAGGAAGGCGTGGTTCCATTGACACCCTATGCCACCTCCTGAGGACTTTGCGTGTCACTTAATAGTGTCGTTGTGCCTGAAATGTTGTCCTCAGCCATCCATAAGAAAACTGCCTGATTTCAGTACTGGGTGTGGCGGTTATGACCTACATCGCAGAAGGGATGAAATGTGTGTAAGAGCGGGTATGACGACCATCCCGTCGAGTGACTCGTTCACGATAACGTTGCACAGAACTGTGGTGATATGTGGTACCATTGTGAGATCATTAACCCACCTTAAACGTCACATGAACTTCTGAGTCCTGCCCTTTCTTAGCACAGGTCGACGCTTTGCTGTCTGAAGTGTTGCCGATTCCGAGTGTGACGTAGGAGGGTGCCACGATTTTGCTCTACCGTACGGAAAGATAGTAGGCACCTTCCAGCATAATTGTGAACTTAAACATAGCAATGGGAGTCTAATAAGGGGTTTCGAAAATTGACACGTGATTTTTCTTTTTTTTTGTCAAAGTGTATTTTCTTCGTTAAAGGTAAAAGGTAAAGAACGTCCCACAGTATAAGTATGGAGCAGTAGGTCTCATACAGCACCGCCGATCCTGGCGCGACTGTCGTGTGACATAACTGGACATTCAGTTAATATTTCCATCTGAAACTTTGTCACGTAACTGGAGAACCATACAGGAAACTCCAATCGCTACTGCAAGTACCTGACAGCAGAACTACTTTCAAAATTTTATTTCCCTCGTAAGGAAGCAATCACATTGTGGATGCTATGGTGTATAACGATATGAAGTTTTCGACTGCCTTGCTACCTAGACCGCTCATAATGAGACGAAGAATAAGAACAGGGTCCTCCGGGATGTATGACTGCAAATCAGAGCCAAAAGAAACAATAAGTGATAAAATGTCTTACCTATATGGCTTCCGACCATATTCCGTAATACAACTTAACTCTCATTAAGAATACAGTTCGAACTTTTCATCTTTGTCTTAATGTCGCAATGTCAGTATAGCCCCTTCATCGACTACGATGGCTAGTCACAAATGTGCCTGCGCGCCGTGCCGGGAGACGCCAACCATATCATCATCGGAAGCTCCCGGAAAGAAACTAATTTACTGCCGTACCTAATGAAGCAGTGAGAAACAGCTATTAGCAACATATAATTATGAGTCCAAACATTGTGACCAATGACATCGCCAAACTTAATGGTGACACCGTGAGTATTTGCCGTAAGAAAAATATCTAAGTAAAAGAGGGACTGTGAGTAGGGTGCTTAGGTCTTGGCAGGGTCGCCATGTGTAAGTAGGATGCTTAGGTCCTGCAGAGAGCATTAACTAGCAACTTGACCTAGGACCCATGAATCGGTATGCTGCTTTTAGTACTTTGGGGCATTCAGACTTACAACTACGACAAATTGCTATAATTTTAGGGTCACCACCGGCCTAAGCCGACTCTTAAGACAAGAGAACCCACCGAGCTGGAAATTGTTTATAAAAAAGGGTTCTACAATTGTTTTCCCACTTTTCTTTGATCATTTTGTTATGTATGAGGCGGAACTATGGGCTTCATGAAAAAAGGGTAATCCGGCAGAGTCAAGCAATTTGACTCTTAGTCTGATCACTAGGTGTTGCCATTAATTGCACGCGTTGATCACGTAGGCTGACGTGAGGATCAATGAACTGTACTTGACGGGATGTATCTGGAACTTCTTAGGTGATTAGAAAGTTAGTAGACAAGAATACAATTAAAAACTTAGCTTTAATTCAGCGTCAGCGGTGAACGTCGATCTTGACTTTGTACAATAATATTTACAAGTGCAGTTATAGACTGAACTGCGAATACTTGTTTAGAATTCTGATTGCTTCACACATATAGATCAATTGTCAATGCATAAACTGTATGTGGCGCCTGGCTAGTTTTTAACTACTGACTTAGCTGAAGGCTATGTTAACTAGCATCTCTGCAAATGAGATCTCTGAAGCTATAACAAGTGAACCATTCCTATTCAAGTCGGCTGTAGAACTGGCCAGTGCTCTAGCTTGTCTCGTAAGACCAGCCGAGTGGCGGCGCTCGGTCTGCTAGCGTCGACAGTGGCGACTCGCGGGTCCGATGTGTACTGACGGACCGCGGCCGATTTGAAGGCTACAACCTAGCAAGTGTGGTGCCTTGCGGTGACACCACGCCTTTAATTAAGTTGTTCTGGTGACTTTCACCTTCTCTTTTATTACTGCCCGTGTGCAATGACTCGTCAAAAGATATAAAAATGAACAGGGTATTCATATTGATTTTATAACTGAAACCGGGTATTAACCTAGCGATCGTGAAATAATACACAGGATTGATGGTATACAACTTATCACTGGTTTATTCAATTAACAGTGCTAAATAATGGAGGGAATCAATCACTTTATCAGAGAAAAACGATTGCTTGATCCTGGAACAAAATAATCTGCTAATTTTTAATGAGAAGTCGTAAAACATTTATGAAATTCAACGGTACGGAAAGGGCATGCTTAATGAGAAGTCGTAACATTTGTGAAATTCAACGGTACGGAAATGACATGTAGTAACAAGGAAATTGCCGTACACTCAATTACTCAGTTCAGACTGAGAAGATGGACTCAAGCAAGAAACCACCACCAGGACTCGCATGCAAAGGAGGAAAAGTGGACAAAGAGAGTGCGTTTCCATCACAGAATAGCAGCCATATAAATCAACTCGATGGGGAATAATCTGGTCCGGCTGAAGGCCTCCACCTATTCCACACCCACGTGCTTCTCACACAAGAGATTTGTTCCGCCAGGTTTCCGCACTTGCATGGAAACTTCGAGAACTCACACATAATATCATAAATGTAACTACCTATAGTCACACCGAAGGAAACTTATTATAGATGAAAGGTAGAGCAAGTGGCACTTCAAAAAATGGTTCAAATGGCTCTGAGCACTATGGGACTCAACTGCTGAGGTCATTAGTCCCCTAGAACTTGGCCGAGGCAGGATTCGAACCTGCGACCGTAGCGGTCTTGCGGTTCCAGACAGCAGCGCCCTTAACCGCACGGCCACTTCGGCCGGCTAGTGGCTCTTCAAAAACGACAAGCGTTACTACGCGAAAAAAGGGCACGACGGTCAGCTTAGGAATCAAAGGCGTAAAGAAATTGATAAAAATGCACGCGCATGAAAAAATAATCACTCTTACTAGTCGCACGAAGTATGGGCAAGTTATTCTAACTTAAACATTGTGGAAAGTTTCTGTGGTGCATGAATTGTCCCACGTTATTCTACTGGAAAAAAGCTAAGTCCGATCAGTGTAAAAACTGCGCATAATCGTCAGCTATTACTGCTACGTTATAGCACAAAGGCACTGGAAGATCCATAGCGTTTCAGATGAAGCGAACTTAAATATTTCAGGCTATTTAGAACGGATAAAACGCAAACCTTGGATGTTCCTAGCAGAGTAACATAGGACTACATCTGTACTCACCAGTAACCAGCAGCAGAATACCTTCCACTTCAGAAAGGTTCCACCAGCTACCACGTGAAAACGGAAACCAGAGAGAGCTTCCGTCACCAACCTGACAAACCAACAATACCACCTCCAGAAAGATTAGACCTCTCTGTCCAGGTACGAGGATCCTGAGTTGGTCATCCTGCTCTCCCCTGCAAGCAGCGAGCACACAGCCCTCGCTCTAGCAGACGACGACCAACTCAATTTCCTCCACAAATAGATAGGAAAATCATTCAAACGCTCATTTGTTCACATTCACACACATAAGACGGTTCAGGGAATGTAATAGGTATACAGGGTGAGTCACCTAACGTTTCCGCTGGATATATTTCGTAAACCACATCAAATACTGACGAATCGATTTCACAGACCGAACGTGAGGAGAGGGTCTAGTGTAATTGGTTAATACAAACCATAAAAAAATGCACGGAAGTATGTTTTTTAACACAAACCTACGTTTTTTTAAATGGAACCCTTTTAGTTTTGTTAGCACATCTGAACATATAAACAAATACGTAATCAGTGCCGTTTGTTGCATTGTAAAATGTTAATTACATCCGGAGATATTGTAACCTAAAGTTGACGCTTGAGGACCACTCCTCCGCTGTTCGATCGTGTGTATTGGAGAGCACCGAATTACGTAGGGATCCAAAGGCAACGGTGATGGACCTTAGGTACAGAAGAGACTGGTACAACACATTACGTCCACATGCTAACAGCTTTTTATTGGTCTTTTTCACTGACGCACATGTACATTACCATGAGGCGTGAGGTACACGAACACACGTGGTTTCCGTTTTCAATTACGGAGTGGAATAGAGTGTGTCCCGACATGTCAGGTCAATAGATGTTCAATGTGGTGGCCATCATTTGCTGCACACCATTGCAATCTCTGGCGTAATGAATGTCGTACACGCCGCAATACTTCTGGTGTAATGTCGCCGCAGACTGCCACAATACGTTGTTTCATATCCTCTGTGGTTGTAGGCACATCACGGTACACATTCTCCTTTAACGTACCCCACAGAAAGAAGTCCAGAGGTGTAAGATCAGGAGAACGGGCTGGCCAGTTTATGCTTCCTCCACGTCCTATGAAACGCCCGTCGAACGTGTACCTCACCCCTCATGGTAATGTACACGTGCGTCAGTGAAAAAGACCAATAAAAAGGTATTAGCATGTGGATGTAATGTGCTGTTCCAGTCTCTTCTGTACCTAAGGTCCATCACCGTTCCCTTTGGATCCCTACGTAATTCGGTGCTCTCCGATACACACGATCGAACAGCGGAGGAGTGGTCCTCAAGCGTCAACTTCAGGTTACAATATCTCCGGATGTAATTAACATTTTACAATGCAACAAATGGCACTGATTACGTATTTGTTTATATGTTCAGATGTTCTAACAAAACTAACGGGGTTCCATTTAAAAAAACGTAGGTTTGTGTTAAAAAACATACTTCCGTAATTTTTTGTATTAACCAGTTACACTAGCCCCTCTCCTCACGTTCGGTCTGTGGAATCGATTCGTCAGTATTTGATGTGGTTTATGAAATATATCCAGCGGTAATGTTAGGTGACTCACCCTGTATATGTGGAAGCGTGGAACATAATAAATGACCTTTTGCAAAATACTTGGTTTTGTGGCAAGAAAGAAACATTTTTCTTCCGTTCAGTCCACCTACTCAAGCCTTTTGGGGCGGTTCATACGCTCAACCTGTAACCTCCTCCTCACTTATCGACCTTAATGACAGTGAAAATTTTAAACCGCGTGTACCTAATGGAAATTTGCGAAAAGCAATCGTCACCGAAGTTAATCTGTCGTTAAAGAGGGAGGAAAGAGTTACATCTAAATGAAAGGAAAAATGCAAATAAAATTGGTGGAAATTAATTTTGAAAAGGGGTAAAGTTAATAAAGAAAGTAAATGTGCGGCCGTTACGTTAACAATTAACTAGCGGTAATTAGATATTTGAGATTTGGGGGAAATTACGGTCGCCAGTCCTAAGGACAATTACTATAGTAACTGAAAAAGAAAGGTTATTACACATACAATTAGCACTAAAAGCGTGGCAACTGAAGGTTGACACGTGTAATTTGAAAACTGAAAGTTTGTCAGAAGTAATAAATTTCGCTACACTCTGACTTAATGTAGCAAAAGAATTAATAAAACCGGAAAATCGAAAGTTAATTTAGTGACTGAAATTAATAGTGAGCTTTGTTTCTGAAGCACATCGAAATTCAGTAAAATACGGTTAGTCTTGGGCTACCTCAACAATCATTTCAAAAGCTACTCGAATCTACGCAATTTAGAAATAAGAGATTTAACTTTGAATTTGAATTAAAAGATTCTGAACAATTAACAATAGTAAAATTTAGTACGTTCCAAGCTGAGCTTCAGTCACATGTAAGCTAAAATATGGTAACAAAACTCGCGCTCTTCATTTGTGCTTGCGTAATTTAAATACTGTAGGCTGTTATGAATACCTTAACTGAACTTTGAAATTAAACCAGTGAAATCGAATGATGCTGGCGTTTGAATTTCAACGACACTCGGGTTCACTTCCGAAAAGGAAGGGACCCTGCTTGGTAATGCAATTGGGACAAAGAGCAACAATGAGCTACGTTGCTGTCATTTAGTTATGAAAATGGATCAGTTTGAAAAGCTGAGGTCTGCCATACAGTTCTAAAACTTTACGTGCTTCGAGTCTTCCTTGTTGCTTGATTGAAGGTTTGAAGCCGTCGATCGAGGAGGTGGCGACAGTCACTCATTGTCGGCCGTCGCTGTTGCAGAAGCTGGGTGTTGGCGAGCCTTCTTGTCGACACGGTCACCAGGCGAAACGGGCTCTTGATGTGCGCCAGCTAATGCTTCCCGTCCGCGACACCGTGTCAGAAACTATCATAGCAAGTCGAGCGCAATTACATGCTGCCCAACCCCGAAAGCGCGGCAACTCGCGGGAGCGTCACACAACACACCTGCTCCACCGCACCACCCCAGCCAGACTCCCCCTGCTCTGCCCGCGCTCCACGCGGTAGAGTTAACACTACCAAAGATCCTAAACACCTGGGTTCTCCACACGACCTATCGATGTATTCGTTCGATAGCATAGTTTTCCCTAGGCTAGACCCAGCGTACAAATACAAATAATATTCATAAAACAAACCAATTATAAATCGACTTAAATGCATAAATATATACAAATAGTAAAACAATTACAATATACAAAGACACAGAAATGTTATATCTTCAGGTAACAAAATAAGGAAAAAATTTGCAGTGCAATAGATGGAAATAGGAGGATACGCATTTCCGGCGTTACAAATCACAGTTACACCGTCGGCCAAATAATTCATAATTGCTTTAGTTAGTAATAAGTTAATATGGAACGGCTCTGTTGAGACGTTTCAAGAGGAATGGGAGATTTTTCTAGCGACGGTATGGGCCCAATATTGGGGAATCCTCTGACATGAGTAGTTAAAGTGCAGTTTTTAATTTTCTGGCATCTGGTAACGAGCATCTCACAAACTGTGAAGCTTGTAGGTTGTTCGCTTACTACTGTCGTAAGGATCTGTAGAAAATGAGGGGAGGATGGTGAAGCGTCGAATAGCTGAGAGGTATTGGACGTGAAGTTCAGAGGTTTGCCTGCTATGTGAAGCACAACAGGCGGTTATGTGTAGGAAATGTGACGAAACGACGCAGTCGTGGTGCAGGCACAGGTATTCGGCCGGACACAGTTCAGCGCGCGATGTTGGACGTGGGTCTCCGCAGCAGACTGCCTACATGTTGCCATGTGGATCCACGTCTCATGCAACTAAACCTACCTGTTATGGAGTAAGCCTTGGTAGATACGCATTTTTGCTGGATCACCACGTGAAAGTGCAGTTGCAGGATCTGTACTTAAAATGAATAGCCAGAAGCTTCTTTTATGACTGTAAAACTGGCGGTTTATCATTCTTTAATTGCGTCGTTAAGATCCTGCGGGCTATGACAAGGTCGCCTACAGTCTTTAATGTTTACAAACAGTTAGTTAGCACTGACATCTGCGGAAATAAATAGTTCTTGTCTCTTCAGAAAGTAAAAGGGAACACAGTACAGATTAGTCAAAAGTTCCTTCACACACAGTTTAGTAAATATGGCAACAACAGTTATTGTAAC
Source organism: Schistocerca americana (assembly GCF_021461395.2). Classification (NCBI taxonomy): domain Eukaryota; kingdom Metazoa; phylum Arthropoda; class Insecta; order Orthoptera; family Acrididae; genus Schistocerca; species Schistocerca americana. Next base: position 256,020,302 of record NC_060123.1, read on the forward strand.
CATCAACATTCCTCAGCTAAGCCAAAACCATACATTTTAACAGATACAGCTCTTGAATTTAAAATATACCCACTGTGACTTGATTAAACAAATCTTAATTTTAGCACTAACATGTCCCGACGCTAAACCGAACAAAGAAGGAAGGAAGATAAGCACTGCATGCCTCCGTTAAGAAGACTCAGTGGAAGCTGAAGAAGACAGACTGAAATGGCGCGAGTGTTGGCCTTCTAGAAACTTGCTCTAGGATTATGTTCAATTTTTAATTAACAATATCTTTTGAACAGTTTACGTTCGGGCTCATATAAATACGTCACTGAAAAAAGAAAAAAAAAATTATCTTTATTTTGGTGTGGTCTTTTCGTCTGAATCTACCTGTTAGCTCAAAAGATTTGTCCATACGACAAGATGTACTAATTTGTATTATTACAATGACTTTGATTGTCATCATTTACGATGAAACTAAGCACCTCATTGCAACCAGGGCAATAAACTAAATGATCTGAATGATACAGTTATGTGGGGGAAATTTGTTTCTACAATTCTGATAGTTTGCGTAGCATGTGTATAACGCAGGAACTTTAATATCGGAATTTTGAAAAGAATGTTAGCAAACATTTTACATAGACTTTAATACGTGAAGTAGGAGTGCATACAAAGCAGGAAGAGAATAGCAAACATACTTTTTCACACATGGGATCATCGAGAGTGGACCATGGATCGATGCAAACGTGTCACTTGGGTGGACGAATGACGTTTCCTGTTACTCCAAGACGACAGTCGTGTCACGATACAACGTCATACAGTCGAATGGCTGCTCGGAACGTGTACCGTGCCACAGCCGAAAGCCGGTCATGGCAGTATGGTGTTATGGGAGACATTCAGCTGGGTTTCAGCGGGATCTGTGATTGTAATCGAAGACATCATGGCCGGCTGCGGTGGCCTAGCGGTTCTAGGCGCTTCAGTCCGGAACCGCGCGACTGCTACGGTCACAGTTTCGAATCCTGCCTCGGGCATGGATGTGTGTGATGTCCTTAGGTTGGTTAGGTTTAAGTAGCTCCTAATTCTAGGGGACAGATGACCTCAGATGTTAAGTCCCATGGTACTCAGAGCCATTTGAACCATTTTTTAAGACATCTTAATAGCTGTGGAGCACGTAAACATTATCGCGGGCCACCTGCATCCCTTAATACTTGGTGTCTTCCTCGATGGCGATGGCATCTTCCAGCAGGATAAATCTCTGTCACAAGGCCAGAATCGTGCTACGGTGCTTTGAAAAGCATGATAGTGCACCATCTCCACGCCCATAGAATACCGTCCCGTAATTTAAGGGAAGTGCATGACCTGCGCTTAGAGATCTGGTACTACATCACTCCTGGACCCAAGCAAAGACTTGTCGAATATACACTCCTGGAAATTGAAATAAGAACACCGTGAATTCATTGTCCCAGGAAGGGGAAACTTTATTGACACATTCCTGGGGTCAGATACATCACATGATCACACTGACAGAACCACAGGCACATAGACACAGGCAACAGAGCATGCACAATGTCGGCACTAGTACAGTGTATATCCACCTTTCGCAGCAATGCAGGCTGCTATTCTCCCATGGAGACGATCGTAGGGATGCTGGATGTAGTCCTGTGGAACGGCTTGCCATGCCATTTCCACCTGGTGCCTCAGTTGGACCAGCGTTCGTGCTGGACGTGCAGACCGCGTGAGACGCCGCTTCATCCAGTCCCAAACATGCTCAATGGGGGACAGATCCGGAGATCTTGCTGGCCAGGGTAGTTGACTTACACCTTCTAGAGCACGTTGGGTGGCACGGGATACATGCGGACGTGCATTGTCCTGTTGGAACAGCAAGTTCCCTTGCCGGTCTAGGAATGGTAGAACGATGGGTTCTATGACGGTTTGGATGTACCGCGCACTATTCAGTGTCCCCTCGACGATCACCAGCTGTGTACGGCCAGTGTAGGAGATCGCTCCCCACACCATGATGCCGGGTGTTGGCCCTGTGTGCCTCGGTCGTATGCAGTCCTGATTGTGGCGCTCACCTGCACGGCGCCAAACACGCATACGACCATCATTGGCACCAAGGCAGAAGCGACTCTTATCGCTGAAGACGACACGTCTCCATTCGTCCCTCCATTCACGCCTGTCGCGACACCACTGGAGGCGGGCTGCACGATGTTGGGGCGTGAGCGGAAGACGGCCTAACGGTGTGCGGGACCGTAGCCCAGCTTCATGGAGACGGTTGCGAATGGTCCTCGCCGATACCCCAGGAGCAACAGTGTCCCTAATTTGCTGGGAAGTGGCGGTGCGGTCCCCTACGGCACTGCGTAGGATCCTACGGTCTTGGCGTGCATACGTGCGTCGCTGCGGTCCGGTCCCAGGTCGACGGGCACGTTCACCTTCCGCCGACCACTGGCGACAACATCGATGTACTGTGGAGACCTCACGCCCCACGTGTTGAGCAATTCGGCGGTACGTCCACCCGGCCTCCCGCATGCCCACTATACGCCCTCGCTCAAAGTCCGTCAACTGCACATACGGTTCACGTCCACGCTGTCGCGGCATGCTACCAGTGTTAAAGACTGCGATGGAGCTCCGTATGCCACGGCAAACTGGCTGACACTGACGGCGGCGGTGCACAAATGCTGCGCAGCTAGCGCCATTCGACGGCCAACACCGCGGTTCCCGGTGTGTCCGCTGTGCCGTGCGTGTGATCATTGCTTGTACAGCCCTCTCGCAGTGTCCGGAGCAAGTATGGTGGGTCTGACACACCGGTGTCAATGTGTTCTTTTTTCCATTTCCAGGAGTGTATGTGATGCGGAGTCGCTGCTATATTGGGTCCCACAAGCGGAGCAACACGTTATTAGTTTTACAATACATTGCTTGCAAAATCTATTTGTTATAGTGCTGCTGGACGGATGAAGACTGCAACCTAGAAACAAAAATAATTAAAAGGTTCATTCAGATAGTCAGAGGCTGTGTCGAATATCGGTGTGCTCGGTGCAACAGTAAATGACGATATTGGCTCAGCACGGCAACACATATGGAACTTGACCGCTACTGTGGAGCTCCATTCAAAGCAGTGGCGGAGCGCTGTAGTGCTCTTCACTGGCACTGTCTTTGTCCTGTTACTGAGGCATTACCATTCAGGATCTTGTTGTTAGTTACTGGTTTAAATGACGTTCCTCCATGTCCACTAGGCACCAGTGGTGTTGCCGAGTGAATGTCTGAGCACCCTCGTTGTATCGTCAGGAGCTGTCACTTGTCAAGTAACATTCAATTTTCTGTTCTTGTCACTGTTAATTTTCCAGCATCCACGACAACTACACTCCTGGAAATGGAAAAAAGAACACATTAGCACCGGTGTGTCAGACCCACCATACTTGCTCCGGACACTGCGAGAGGGCTGTACAGGCAATGATCACACGCACGGCACAGCGGACACACCAGGAACCGCGGTGTTGGCCGTCGAATGGCGCTAGCTGCGCAGCATTTGTGCACCACCGCCGTCAGTGTCAGCCAGTTTGCCGTGGCATACGGAGCTCCATCGCAGTCTTTAACACTGGTAGCATGCCGCGACAGCGTGGACGTGAACCGTATGTGCAGTTGACGGACTTTGAGCGAGGGCGTATAGTGGGCATGCGGGAGGCCGGGTGGACGTACCGCCGAATTGCTCAACACGTGGGGCGTGAGGTCTCCACAGTACATCGATGTTGTCGCCAGTGGTCGGCGGAAGGTGCACGTGCCCGTCGACCTGGGACCGGACCGCAGCGACGCACGGATGCACGCCAAGACCGTAGGATCCTACGCAGTGCCGTAGGGGACCGCACCGCCACTTCCCAGCAAATTAGGGACACTGTTGCTCCTGGGGTATCGGCGAGGACCATTCGCAACCGTCTCCATGAAGCTGGGCTATGGTCCCCCACACCGTTAGGCCGTCTTCCGCTCACGCCCCAACATCGTGCAGCCCGCCTCCAGTAGTGTCGCGACAGGCGTGAATGGAGGGACGAATGGAGACGTGTCGTCTTCAGCGATGAGAGTCGCTTCTGCCTTGGTGCCAATGATGGTCGTATGCGTGTTTGGCGCCGTGCAGGTGAGCGCCACAATCAGGACTGCATACGACCGAGGCGCACAGGGCCAACACCCGGCATCATGGTGTGGGGAGCGATCTCCTACACTGGCCGTACACCACTGGTGATCGTCGAGGGGACATTGAATAGTGCACGGTACATCCAAACCGTCATCGAACCCATCGTTCTACCATTCCTAGACCGGCAAGGGAACTTGATGTTCCAACAGGGCAATGCACGTCCGCATGTATCCCGTGCCACCCAACGTGCTCTAGAAGGTGTAAGTCAATTACCCTGGCCAGCAAGATCTCCGGATCTGTCCCCCATTGAGCATGTTTGGGACTGGATGAAGCGTCGTCTCACGCGGTCTGCACGTCCAGCACGAACGCTGGTCCAACTGAGGCGCCAGGTGGAAATGGCATGGCAAGCCGTTCCACAGGACTACATCCAGCATCTCTACGATCGTCTCCATGGGAGAATAGCAGCCTGCATTGCTGCGAAAGGTGGATATACACTGTACTAGTGCCGACATTGTGCATGCTCTGTTGCCTGTGTCTATGTGCCTGTGGTTCTGTCAGTGTGATCATGTGATGTATCTGACCCCAGGAATGTGTCAATAAAGTTTCCCCTTCCTGGGACAATGAATTCACGGTGTTCTTATTTCAATTTCCAGGAGTGTATTTTATACATGTGTATTGCATCATGAACTCTCTACGTTCCTTAAGAAAGCTTTTTCGCCGGCCGGAGTGGCCGATCGGTTCTAGGCGCTTCAGTTTAAAACCGCGGGACCGCGACGGTCGCATGCTCGAATCCTGCCTCGGGCATTGATGTGTGTGATGTCCTAAGGTTAGTTAGGTTTACATAGTTCTAAGTTATAGGGGACTGATGACCTCAGCTGTTAAGTTCCATAGTGCTCAGAGCCATTTTTGAAAGCTTTTTCCCAGTACAAAGTTGGAGCCACCAAAGTGTGTAAAGCCAGTCTACATCTGCGCTGTGCTCTGTGAATAATTATGAAGTTTGTGAAAGAGGGTTGGTTTCTTTTACTTGTGTTAAGATTCTTTCCTGCTCCATTTACCGCCGGAGTCTCTTCCCAATCATTGTCCACCGATTTACATGGCATGTGTCTTCGAGTTCCGCTAGTTACCACCTGTTTCGCTTTTCTACTACATTCTTCCACCAATCAAGCAAGCCTGCCTGACCATTCGAACAGACCTCACATGTTTATGCTCATCCTCTGTTTGTCCAGTATGGTCTATAGTTCAGAATCTTGTAATTAAGTACACTAGGTGGCACCACTATCACACTGCAATTCCAACCACCATTATTGTTTTAAAACGTCACTTCTTAGCCGAGTATAATATTTTATGTTGTCACAATAGTGAATAGTCTTTTTAATAGCGCTATATGAGATTTCTTAAGTTTTCGTTTAACGAGATTGAACTACCTAATTACAGTTATTTAGTTGTCACGCTTTCGTGAGTCAAACTTAATCTCCACTCTCTCGCCCTTCATAATGCTCATTTTACATCGCATCTAATCAAATCTTCACCACCTGACAAAAACAATGATAGTACTCTCGTTCATCATCCCGATTTCTGTCTACAGTTGGTCAGTCCTCTCCACCGGGAAACCAAAAGACTGAAACTGTTCTACTGGTTATGGCAGACTTTGTACCGGTAGTTTGTTTCAAGTCCCTGCGTTGTCATAGAATGAAGTGTAAATAAAGGACGACTACTCTATAATAAAATGGATTTCAGATGTTTCATCGCTGTATAGGATGAACTCATGAAAATCGCAGACAATTATAGATGCCTACTCCAAAACACCTTTTACAGCAGTGTGTTGCGAATACTGCAGACCGGCTGACTTCGTGCTACAAACACAGTGCACTTTACCGCCTCTCTGTAGAGATCTGTCAACTCGCAAGGAGCACTTAACTTATAACACAAAACTGATTTTTTTTCAAATTTATTCGGCGTACAATTCTACAAATTGTGTTTCTTGCAACATGCCATAATAAGGAAATTTGAATTATGTTTCCCGAAGTGGCACGAATTTTCAAATGCCATTGCAGATTAATTGTGACTGTCAAGACTATTTCCAGTGCAGAAACTCTTCCAATAATCTCTAAAGGTGACGTCTGCATAAGTAAATCCACGTTAAATAGCCTTTTCCAAGGAACGCACTGCAAATCGAGTTTACAGTATGGCGATACAACAGTTTTTCACTTTTTTCCATTCCATCTATATTGAGTAGAGTAGGAAACATATTTTGAACTGCAGACTTCTAAATTTTTGAATAGAAAGCAAGAATGTATGCAGTGCATATTATTAATCGACATTAGTGTGGCATCCGGACTTGTTACGGCTCCCTTTGTTCTACGGATGAGCATTTAAATTTAGAATCAAAGATATTCAGTTATTCAGTTCCGTGTGTACACCACCTCTATCGCATGTGCTGCCAAATCCACAAATTTTCTTTGTCGTGTACTAACTGTGAGATTAAAATGTCCGAGTATGAATAGGTCCAAAATCATATTCTTCATTCACGGTAAAAGAAGGAAAAGTCTGAACGAACATACAAGGAGAGTAAATTTTAATAAAGCTGACTCCCGGTTTATGTTTTACAGACGAATTCGTTTTAACAGCGAGAACTCTTCAGATAATGGTAATTAAAAACACCCTACAGCTAAAACTGCTTAATGCTGGCTTCCTGTCACATAATTGTGACGCGAAAGACTCCACACGAGGCAAGAGCGTTGCCCCAATGTGGTTTGCTTTCTGCGCCAAGCGCGGCTCACTCTAAACACAATGCCCCCTCACCTCATCACCCCACGATAGAGGGTATGACTCAGTTTCAGCTGAGTGGCAGTCAAAACAAACAAAACTTCGATACTTCCAAGAGCAGCTCTATCAAGCGAAGTGAGTGCGAGAAATGGCGAGGACACGTTTTTCTCCTACTTTCTGTGGAAGAATAAGAACATGACCGCCAGTAAAAGCGTCAACTTGGTGTTCTACTCTTTGTCTGCTGTAAGTGCACGAGGCCATGACATCTTCAGTACCACAACATAGAAGATACATTGCCTCGTATCCAATTCCACGTTTCACTTTCTTGGTTTGTACGTAACACTCGTATAATCGACGGATAACCGCCGTTTAGGTAAACGCCGACAGAAAAGTTTTGCATCATATGCATGATTTTCATGGTTTCTATTTTCCTTGTGCTCCGAGACCTCTTTCTCAATACTTTTTTGACCACAAGATATCGCTAATTGCTTCTACCTCTGTGATGGAGATAGAAATAAACCTGAATTATCAGATCAGTTGAGTGCCGCAAGATTACAAACGTGAATGAGACAAGGCTTCTTGTGTTCACAGGCCTCGAAATATCGACTGAATATCAGATCGTGTGCGTATTGTCACTTTATAGTTTGAATCCTTGGCAGCACAGGATATTGCCGGATGAAAGGGCATACGTTACACAGACGTCTTTCGAACATTCAACCGCTACCTTGAGACAAAATCTGAAGATGTGCCTCGTTGTGCGGTGAACAACAGCAGATGATGACAGCAGTCATTGAGCATAGGTGCCTCGGGCAAATATGCACCAGCACTGTGCGCTGCCATTTTGGAAGCAACTGGAAGAGTTGTGCCGAACTAAACAGTACGGATAAATCTCTACACTATCAATCTGGGTTCAATGGGTACGTTGCGAAGAATTTTACAAATGTCTCACTGCTATGGTTCATGAAGAACTGGGTTGAGAGACATCTAGCGATGTGTTCTCTTCACCAGGAATTGCTGATGCTGTTACTGATGATCGTCATAAAAGAGTGTGTAGGCGATCACGTATCACTGCATGTTCCAGGCATGCAGATCCACAGGTTCAGCAGGAATGTTTTGGAGTCATGTTTTGTGTCGGTATCGTGTACGAATGTTGGACACCACCCGTCGCTATCGGGAGTAACTTAAGGATAGCGCAGTATAGGAGCAGGATCGTCCAACCGATTCAACAAACCTACAATGGGTCGGTCTTTAAGACGATATTTTACGGGCGTATCGTGCCCAGCTACTGTTGACCTTCTTCTAAGATACAGGAATCAAATGTTCAAATGTGTGTGAAATCTTATGGGACTTAACTGGTAAGGTCATCAGTCCCTAAGCTTACACACTACTTAACCTAAATTATCCATGCCCGAGGGAGGACTCGAACCTCCGCCGGGACCATACAGGAATCAACCAAATAGAATTGCCTGCCATGTCCTCTGACAGTAACCCGATTTAAGTTGTGCAGTATCGTTGCAGCATACTCCCACTTATGGTGCAACCCTACAGTCCAACATTTCACCCGAAATGCGTGCATCTTTAAGATAATGAACGAGCACACTGCCCTAAGGTAATGTTCTCTTTCTTCCAAGACCCAGGAACCAATCTAATATAATGCGGTATCTTCTGACATGATCGGAGCGAGCATCGGGGTCTAGTTGAAAAGTGCAGAAGGCGTCTTCGAAGACAAGCTGACTTCATGGGGTCTGACGTTTGAGATATGGCCAGGCTTAATTTTACGTCTCAGCTATGTTACGGGCAGCATACCAAAGGGGATTAAAGCACGATTCAATGCATGGAGTAGAGCAATAAATTACTAAATGTTATTCAGAAGAAGGTATTGGTTTCACAGATATTCAAATATATACACTTTCGAACAGAAACGAAGATCATCGTGCCTGGTTGGTGATCGAAACAATCCTTCCTAAAGACGGAGAAGGGTGGAACAGTTGTATGACACCAAACTGGCTTTCAATTAACCAGATTTAGAATTTCAATTATTATCCACATAGAATTAGGCAACTTCCAGAATGGTTCCCTTGAAAATGATTTTCTTCGCATCCTTCCTCAATCTCCGCTTGTACTCTTTTGTTAGTAATATTGTAGTCGACTAACAGTATAAGCCACCATCTTTCTTGCCTTCCCCCTAAATGCCAGGACTGCACGTTCTCGGTTGGTACCAGTTTTTGTATATTTTAGGTTACTACGTTGCTTAGTGTGATACTGTGTGAACGCTGTAGCTGGAAGTAACTAAGAGCTGAGGTTTACCTATGCCAACCTGATATGATTGAACAATTAAAGTAAAAAATAACAGAAGAACTCGCTACCGCCTCTTACCGTGATAACTCTCGTAGCCACGGGCAACTACTGCATTGGATTCGTAGGTGTCAGCTCTTGAATGATGATTGGTTTTACGAGGGGCTTACGATAAGCACAATAACACTTTCTTTTCTCCGCTGTTTTCGACTGGAAAAAGCAGAATTCGCTGCGGGACATGGAGGAATATTCCCACTTCATTCAATGTAACTTCATGAAGTTCCCATAGGTGGCGCTGCTATATAGAGCCTTCAAAATTCCGTCTGTAACGGAGGTGCGTTCCAAGCTGAGCTGTCATTGAGTTTCTTTTGGCGGAAAACCGGAGCATCACAGAAATTCAAAGGCTCTTGCAGAATGTCTACGGAGACCTAGCAATGAACAAAAGCACAGTGAGTCGTTGGGCGAGACGTCTGTCATCATTGCAACGAAGACGCGCAAACCTTTCCGATTTCTCGCGTGCCAGCCGGCCGCATATACACTCCTGGAAATGGAAAAAAGAACACATTGACACCGGTGTGTCAGACCCACCATACTTGCTCCGGACACTGCGAGAGGGCTGTACAAGCAATGATCACACGCACGGCACAGCGGACACACCAGGAACCGCGGTGTTGGCCGTCGAATGGCGCTAGCTGCGCAGCATTTGTGCACCGCCGCCGTCAGTGTCAGCCAGTTTGCCGTGGCATACGGAGCTCCATCGCAGTCTTTAACACTGGTAGCATGCCGCGACAGCGTGGACGTGAACCGTATGTGCAGTTGACGGACTTTGAGCGAGGGCGTATAGAGGGCATGCGGGAGGCCGGGTGGACGTACCGCCGAATTGCTCAACACGTGGGGCGTGAGGTCTCCACAGTACATCGATGTTGTCGCCAGTGGTCGGCGGAAGGTGCACGTGCCCGTCGACCTGGGACCGGACCGCAGCGACGCACGGATGCACGCCAAGACCGTAGGATCCTACGCAGTGCCGTAAGGGACCGCACCGCCACTTCCCAGCAAATTAGGGACACTGTTGCTCCTGGGGTATCTGCGAGGACCATTCGCAACCGTCTCCATGAAGCTGGGCTACGGTCCCCCACACCGTTAGGCCGTCTTCCGCTCACGCCCCAACATCGTGCAGCCCGCCTCCAGTGGTGTCGCGACAGGCGTGAATGGAGGGACGAATGGAGACGTGTCGTCTTCAGCGATGAGAGTCGCTTCTGCCTTGGCGCCAATGATGGTCGTATGCGTGTTTGGCGCCGTGCAGGTGAGCGCCACAATCAGGACTGCATACGACCGAGGCACACAGGGCCAACACCCGGCATCATGGTGTGGGGAGCGATCTCCTACACTGGCCGTACACAGCTGGTGATCGTCGAGGGGACACTGAATAGTGCACGGTACATCCAAACCATCATCGAACCCATCGTTCTACCATTCCTAGACCGGCAAGGGAACTTGCTGTTCCAACAGGACAATGCACGTCCGCATGTATCCCGTGCCACCCAACGTGCTCTAGAAGGTGTAAGTCAACTACCCTGGCCAGCAAGATCTCCGGATCTGTCCCCCATTGAGCATGTTTGGGACTGGATGAAGCGTCGTCTCACGCGGTCTGCACGTCCAGCACGAACGCTGGTCCAACTGAGGCGCCAGGTGGAAATGGCATGGCAAGCCGTTCCACAGGACTACATCCAGCATCTCTACGATCGTCTCCATGGGAGAATAGCAGCCTGCATTGCTGCGAAAGGTGGATATACACTGTACTAGTGCCGACATTGTGCATGCTCTGTTGCCTGTGTCTATGTGCCTGTGGTTCTGTCAGTGTGATCATGTGATGTATCTGACCCCAGGAATGTGTCAATAAAGTTTCCCCTTCCTGGGACAATGAATTCACGGTGTTCTTATTTCAATTTCCAGGAGTGTAGTTGCGACTTCTGCAGTGTTGGAACGCGAGGACACTCTCATTCGAGGTGATCGATGGATCACAATCGAACACCACGCTGCTCAACTACTCGTATCTGTGGTAGTGCTGACACATTCTTGCACCAGTTGGGAGACTTGAAGGTTATATTTGACACTACGACCAAATGAAATTCAGGATAGTTATTCCTTCCAGAATTGTGTTCTAACAACGATGTTCAAACTACGACTGCTGTGCACACTATGAATACATCGCATAGTTACCAGTGTGTCTGATGTCGTACCTTCTAATTTTATTTAAGAAACTATAAAATAGCATGAAATATAATAAAACATAAAAGAAGTGAGTATAATAAAAGGTTCGACTACAGAAAGACACGTTGCTGTGTGACAGCTATCTGATGGCTGTTGAACAAAGAAGATCAGCAAACTACTCAACAATGAGGAGTGTATTATTTCAGCCTGGCTGCTTTGATAATACAGTAAGCATATTATCTACTTTATGTCGGTATGTACTTTGCGCGAGATTCCTGTGTCTCGGACGACGAAAACCCATTCTAATTGGGATTTGTAAAATTATATATGTGCAACAAAATATGACTCTCCTGACTATATATCGATCTGAGTGGAGCGGGTGGCACCCGCGTGGACAGAAAGTCTATGGAAATCTGAGAGCGCAAAGTCTGTGTTGTGTTTACTTTTGTAAGCATATGACGTAAGACAAATATGGCGAATTGACGTTCTGGAGCGATTGCCGACGGGCAGATCGGGGATTATATTGCGAAGAGTATGGAAATTTTGTAAATTTGTGGTAAGTTCTGTGGGACCAAACTGCTGAGGTCATCGGTCCCTAGGCTTACACACTACTTAATCTAACTTAAACTAACTTACGCTAAGTACAACAAAAACACCCACGCCCAAGGGAGGACTCGAACTTACGACAGAGGCAGCCGCTCGAACCGTGGCCAGATGCCCCTAGACCGCACGGCTACCCCGCGCGGCGAAAGAAGTATGGCGGGTTTGCAAAACGTATCGTGCTGCGGTTTTTGCCAACAGAAGCAGGCATGCTGCTCCACAACGAAATATTCGAATTACAGTCAAGAGCCGATCTAGAACGGCGACTGATGTTTCGGTTCAAATTTTTATTGGAATTTACTTCGTTTCAAAGACATCATCGTCGCTCGTTTCCGTCCAATTTACGGTTAAACATTCTCTGTGAAAATTTATCGTATTTCTCCTGCCAGAAAAGTATTCCGAATGCGATAGGTGAAGAGACTGGACGCGGGTTACCTACTAGGCCACACCATATTTTTATCAATAAGTGAGCAAAGCGTGGTTTCTAATTCGTCGTAGACTTTATGAAGCTCTCCGGAGTAGAGTAAGCTGAGCAGCAGACTGCAGTTGTTGTAATTAGAAGGGAATGTATCTTTTGGTGGACGTGAGAGAAACACTAGAACTGAATGGGTACACTGAGATACCAGACAAAAATTTTCTCCTCACTCTAACGAAGATCATGGCATATCTTCCGACAGCATTATTAACGAAACGCCACATTTTGAACTGGCTTAGAATGGCATTACTAACATTAAAAACAGAGCACAAGTTTCAAAAGTCTTGCACAGTTACCCACGCAATTTGTTTTGGACTCATTAACGATGTCTGACATAACGGTTACCGAACCTCCTCTGGATTCGAGTCTTATCTGGTCACAGTTCTTCACGCAGCACATACTCCGGTAAAGAGCGGAAAAATCATTTTCTTTATTTACAGAAGCAGTGAAATAACAGTTAACTAAAAATAACAAGAGACATACCCCACCTGATTACATCCCCACGTTTGACTCTTAAGCGTTCCGGTTTCTACTTCTGAGATATGTAACGTGGGCTTCTCACTGATATACATCCTGCTCAAAGCTCGCTTGAAATATTCTGTGCACTGATTGAACTTGCTTCGTAGTCTGTGATGAACTAACTGAGTGCGCTATTTGCAGTAGTAAACCTTGAGATCTTGTTTATCCTATTGGATTCTGCGTAGATTATTCACCTTCAGCTGTGTTAGTGACATTTTAGCTCGAGCGTTATATTGCATTGATATGTATTCTACATGCAATATCTTTGTTGCGAGAATGAGATTTTGACGTTATACAGGAAGTAGGAAAGAGAGAGGTATCAGCAGAAACGAAGATTCGCAAGTTACGATAGGACACCTCAGTCGGCAGGAACGTTACCTGTCAACTGCAGAGACTTTGGTTCGATTGTGTTCACATTCAGTTTAATCTGTCAGGTACATTTGCGCTCCTGTACTGGAAAGATTCAGTAGATGAATTTGAAACCAAATGTTGCTTCGAATCTCATAATGACACCTAGTGCAACTGCAGCGGATGCAAGCGCTTCTTTCACCGATGTCAGGCATCTCGTCTGAAAAGTCGACACCGTGAAGGCGTTTAAAAGCAATAAATTTTAGTTTTCTTTTCCCGCAGAATTTACGCCTAAACTACTTTTCACCCTCATGGACAGATATTAATTGAAAGGAACGTAAAGTTAACGTTAGAGCAGGCGCAATTCACCATATTTTTTAACGTTTAGGGCCTACTTGAAAACTCTGTGAAGATCTTTTACGAAAAAACCTCTGCAATCAAGAAAAAAGAAAGTCTCATTGACCACATAATATTTCCTAACCATATTGCCCCAACAGCTGAATGTGAAAAACACATTCCAATTATGTAAAGGTTCGAAAGCAAAATTCATAATAGAAAAACCGAAAATCAAAATTGAGAAGGCCATATGATATTCAAAGTGAAAGAAAAGAATTTAAAAGCTAATAAATTTGTAATTTACTTTGTAATTTTAGAAGACAATAAGTGCACGGAATTCACATACTGCTACAGAATAATGTACTTTCAAATAAAGAAATATTCGTTGGTTTGATTAAGGGAACATATTCCACTTTCGAGATAGTTCACCCCCAATGCTGGTTGTCATATCTGCTGTTCAGTTGCTTAAAACCTCGTGTTTGCAGAGCATCGGAGAACATTTTTATATTTAATATTAGATATTGTGCATTAACGGTAAATAAATTAGTTGTCTTACGCGTTTTAAAAGCGTGTCAGTTTGGCATTTCTAATATGATATCATATATTTCGTTGTAGGCCTACGTTTCCTGACAATGTGTGTAGCGTTCGGCTGTTGAAAACAAGTAGTATGATCCGTGAGATTAAAGAACTTCAACTTTTCAGTGTCTCTTCCTGAGATTAAAACGGAACCAACACTTTAGGGCGCTTTATCTTTGCTTCGGTTGCCAGTAGGAGATTTACAAGTATCAATTAGTATTTCTCATTGCGAGGGTACTTTTTTCTTCAATGTGATCGCAGTTATGGGACTGCGAAAAGACAAATCACACGACTACACAGAACTTAAGCACCACAACAATGCGATGATTTCATTCAGCCCTCAAGGAAGACAGGGAAATTTGGAAATTTGTGGTAAGGTCATATGGGACCAAACTGCTCGGGGCATCGGTCCCTAAGCCTACACACTACTTAATCTAACTTAAACTAACTAACGCTAAGGACAACCCACACGCGCATGCTCGAGGGAGGACTCGAACCTATGACGGGGGTAGAGGAAGACAAGCTTTAAGTTTATTCAAATCTTTGTCGAAAGTATCCCGGATTTCATGAACTGGTGACCTAGGTTCCATAAAAATCAACAAAGTTCCTGTAAAAGTACTCATTTTCTATTTCCAAGTACCGGCAGTCTGAATACTCCTTACTTAAAGGTTACTAACCGCACCTAATTCCATTGATGTTCTGGAGAAAAACACTTTCTTGCTGTTCAAGAGCGCCCCACATTCCAACACATATGGCACACGATGAAAAAATTCCGATAAAAAACCGGAAGATTCTGGATGTACTCAAGATAGTTACATACATTCCACATGAGTACAGGCCATCTTATGGGGAGGTGTTGATGTGATCAACAGCAGCTACTGCAGAGGATAGAGAATGTTGATGAAAGTGATGATGATAGAGTGAATTTTATAGATAATGCTTTCAAAGCGCGTGAGAAGCATAGACATTTCATATATATGTTGATATGTTGTATTATGAATATTTTGTGAAAACATAACTATTTGTGATATTGTAATAAGAAATTTCAATGCCTGGAGCATAATAAAATTGAAGAACGGAACAAATCCTCAGTTTTTAATACGTTCTTAAGGACGACCCAATGCATTTTTCCCAGGAGGTTAATATAAAGAATCTCATATTACTGTTTGGTTGAGATAAAACTGAAAATAAGAACGGGGCAAACGTTATTGTATTTTTCCACTAATGAGTTTTTAGATTCCTTTTTCAAACTACCGAGTCAAATTCTATACACATAGTCTAAATCACGTGTTTTATTGGCATGACCGGATTCCGCCTAAGTAGTCGATCTCCAGTTACATAGTAGTGCTTTTCGACAAAACGGAGTTATCATCAGTGACGCAGCAGTAACCCAGACTTTTTTTAACAGTCATGATTCGTAATAACTGCTTCTCCTGGCGACACAATGTTACCCTCTGCATCAAGAAATGAACAACACAAAACAGAGAACAGTTGTAGCAGCGACAACGCATACTCGCATTCTTAATACTCGTAAGTTGACAGTTTTTGTAAATTCCGTCCATCTTTAATCGTACGTATTATTTTATCAAATTAGCCTATTTGACGGTTGAAAGGAAAAAGGAACTAAAGACTTGCGTTATCAAGACGACTTTGTCTGTTGAAATGTAGTGGAAATGGAGTAGAATAAAGGCAGCTCACTTTTCCTTAAGTTTCTAGAAAGAACTCATTTTCAATAGCCAAATTAAATACTTCACTTCATTTGTGATTAGTTAATTTTGATAGCTTGTAAATTATGATACAACATCACACAAAAAATACGTTACGCGCTTACATTTGTCAGCATATTATGAGGCACGCGACGGATTTGAAAGACTAAAATAAAACTCAGAGGGTCAGAATTCTTCTTCATCTCTGCCTGGACGATTATTGAAATCAAACGTTCCAGTTACCAACTGTGCTGTAGTTTTATGGACATAACCGGTTTAGAATCACTTACATGTCTTTTCAGAGGGATTAAGTGTTTATGTGGAGCCAAATTTTACATCAGCTGAAAACGACACATTTATCGAAACATATGCATTGTAGTACGTAAGCGAACTATTTTCAGCGTACACTTGGGAATGACTTGTAATTGAGTCGAAATCGAATTTGTGAATTGCATTGTGTCTTAAATGATAGCTAGATTGTCGTGTTTCCATAAACAAGTATGAAAAGGATGAAATATGCTGCTGACAGCTATAATCAGCGCTCGAGTTATAGTCCGGCATTAAAAATTCCATCTATGTTGAAGTTTTAATTGTCGTGGGTTCGAGGAGAACAACCGGACACGAAGCACTTTTTCGCCTTGCATGATGAAATATAATCCGTCTCACTATAATGACTCTCACTACTAAAAATTTAGTCGCTCCATAACGTATAATAAGAGAGACTGTTGAGCATGACATCAATATTTTGTAGATACCACTTCGCATGTAAATATTTTATGAAAATCGGTTTCTGTTGATATTGTATCAGAAATTTAATGAACCAAATCGTTTACACGAGGCTGGTATATTTACTACGCATAACTAGCTAGTTTCATTCGTTTCTCGTTCGGAAGTGCGTATTAGATCATCCAAAATTATCCTCGTAAGCAATATAAAACGGAAACCACACGCAGTTTTTGAGTTATTGTCGTGATTTGAAATGCTTTTGTTATTTTACTACTTACGAAGGTGATGTAGTCCATGTATCAAGCATTCGATAAGGTGAACCACAATCTGCGACTGTTTGTCAATGAGGCTGTGTTGTACGGGAAAGTGTGCTTTCAGATGGATAGAAGATGACTTAGACGGAATAAGGTTGGGGAAAAGAATGGTTCCTAAAAATGTAGAAAAATGCAAGGCAATGTGGATGAGTAGGAAAAATAACCCCGTAATGGTCGAATACAGTATTAGTTGTATGCTGCTTGATAGAGTCGTTCAGATTAAAATGAACTTTGCAATGCGATATGAATTGTAAAGCAACAGTGGTAGTAGAGAAGGTGAGTGGTCGACTTCGGTTTACTGGGGGAGCTATAGGAAAACGTAGCTCATCTATAAGGAGCCCGCCTATAGCCATTCTTGAGTACCGTTCAAGTGTTTGGGATCCCCACCAGATCGAATTAAAGGATGGTGAGGACGATATTTGGTTTGTGGGACTCTCAACTAAGCGTTTATCAGCGCCTTTTCAAATTCCCTATCTTTCCTCAGTCCAGTCTCGCCAGCTTCACGAATGATGATGAGATGATGCAGTCGGAACGAACATCTAGTCCCCGAGAGGAGAAAATTCCAGAGCCGGCCGGGAATCGAAGCCGGGACCCCATGATGCGGAGACAGCAACGCTAGCCACTAGACCATGAGTTGCGTGCTCGAATTAAAGGTGGTCATCGAAGCAGTTAAGACACACGCTGCTAGAATTGTTGCCGTCACGTTCGATGAACAGTCCAGTATTACGGAGTTACTTAGTGAACTCAAATAAGAATTCCTGGAAGGAAAGAAGGAGGAGCACCTCCGGCACCGACTGTTCATCGAACGTACCGGCAACAATTCTAGCAGCGTGTGTCTTAACCGCTTCGATGACCTCCTTTAATTCGAGCACGCAACTCATGGTCTAGTGGATAGCGTTGCTGTCTCCGCATCATGGGGTCCCGGCTTCGATTCCCGGCCGGCTCAGGATTTTTTTTCGCTCGGGGAGTGGGTGTTTGTTTAGTCCGCATCATTTTATCATCATTCGCGAAATTGGCGAGACTGGACTGTGTAACGATTGGGAATTTGAAAGGGCGGTGATAACCGCTTAGTTGAGACCTCTACAAACCAAATATAGTCATAATCGTCCGTAAGTGTTTAACGTTCTGACGGCAACAAGGCCATTAAACACGGAGCTCGAAAACTTGCCGCTTACGTGTGGTCCTGATTTCTGGCCGGCGTACCTCCGTCTACGTTCGCCTTAATGGTTTTAATTTTGACTGACATAATCTTATGATCATGCGTCTTTATTGTTTTAAATTTTTAATCTGTGACATGGCCAGTGTTTGGCTCACAAAATAATTTAATTTTTTGTTCTGAAGAAGATTCCATTACTGGAATCGAAACCTAGGTAAACGAGTAAAATTACCTTGCAACTGAAGGCTGAAAAAATTGTTTATTTGCTGCAAGTTAAAATAAATTAGAATTCGTATGGGGATGTTCCTCCATCACTCCGTTTGTGAGTTGAACACGGTAGGATATGATCATTAATGGTAGAAGGTACCCTCCGCTACGGGCCATTTGGTGACTTGCGAAGTACTTATGTAGATGTAAAAGCATTTGAGAACAAACGCTCGAAACTACTTAGTGGCACGCGGGGTGGCCGAGCGGTTCTAGGCTCTACAGTCTGGAACCGCGCGACCGCTACAGTCGCAGGTTCGAATCCTGCCTCGGGCATGGGTGTGTGTGTGATGTCCTTAGGTTAGTTAGGTTCAAAATGGCTCTGAGCACTATGGGACTTAACATCTGAGGTCATCAGTCCCCTAGAACTTAGAACTACTTAAACCTAACTAACCTAAGGACAACACACACATCCATGCCCGAGGCAGGATTCGAACCTGCGACCGTAGCAGTCGCGCGGTTCCAGACTGTAGCGCCCAGAACCGCTCGGCCACCAGCGGCCGGCAGGTTAGTTAGGTTTTTCTAAGTTCTAGGGGACTGATGACCTCAGAAGTTAAGTCCCATAGTGCTCAGAGCCATTTGAAACTACTTTGTAATGCTCCATAAAGTACTGTTTTTGAATAACACCCTGGTGGAAAGGATTAGCTCCTTAAATTAATCGGAAAAAATGTATCTAAAATTGTTTAGGTCCGCATTATCGTTCATAAAGAAACGAATCTACGCGACAGTTGGGTCATGCATTAGTAAAAAGCTTTCATCTGAAATAACAGTACCAAACCGCAGCGCGGTGTTAAGACAGTTGATGAGCCTCTTAAGCGACCGGGCGAACCAATCTGCTCGGCCGGGAGTTCCAGAGGAGGCTAATGTGGCGCCTATTAGCGGAGCGCCGTGAGCGGTTCCGGCGCCAGGCCCGGACTGATGGGCCGGCAGGCCACGACCGCCCGCCCGGGGCTGTAATTTGGACTCCTCTCTCCGCACGCGGCCGTCGGACAACGTCTTCTTCTGCTTCGTCTCGGCCGCCGTCCGCCGGCCTAGAGCGTCCGAAAGACGCCGCGTCCGAACGGCGACTGGCGGCGTAGCGGCCACCGCATCGCGAGCGTGACGACCCGATCGCATCACCCACGCCACGCCAAGCCGCGCCGCGCCGCGGCGTATCCTTGGGGCCGATCTGACTGCCTCCGCGTCTCGCATTGCACCACCGGCCATCCTTGCCGATCGTGAGCCAACCGAGGGCGCATCCGCGAATCACGACCGTCTCGTGCCGTAGCCGCGGGCAGCGTCTGGCCGGAGGTCGGGGAGAGGTGGGGAGGGGGCGGTGCCTCCGGGCGGGAAAAAGGAGAAAAATACGCCCCCGGTTGAGCGAGCAAGAGAGGGAGAGGGTACTAACGTGTGTGCCGCTCAGCCGTGATCGCGTTCCTCTTCCCGCCGGGGGCGAAAGTGCCGTGCGCCGGCGCTTACGTCACCGGAGCGGCGCGCGCGTGATTTAGAGATGTCTTCCCCGGACCAGTTGCGGACGGCCGGACACGATTAACGGCGCACGCCTCGGCGCAGCCACCCACTGCTGCCTCACCCCCTACCCCCTGCCCCCCTTTCTGCTACAAACGGACGGATGCACGACCCGCGGCCATGACGGAGGCAAGGTCGCGCGAGGAGCCGATGCTGCCGTGGAAGGGACACTTCGGCGAGACGGTAGCGTTCATCCCGAGCCACTATAAAAGCGGCGGCTACCGGCTCGGTAGTCACTCGCTTTCGAGCTCAGCTCAGTACAACCAGCAGTACGCAGCTGCTGGTCACCTTGCTCAAGAGACACCACTCGTTCTCCAACACCACAGACGACTCCACCGACCATCAGACGTCATGAACAGGGTAAGTCTCAGACTCCACGCTAATAGTAATCCGATTCATCCACATATCACGTAAATAGCTCTAAATCTCCAAAAAGGAACATTACATTTCTTATACCGTTCTGTTATCAGCTGCACCAGTCACACTTCCAACAATCATCATCATCATCATCATCATCCTTTCAGAGATTATTCCCTTCGACCTGTTCAGTCCTGAATTCATTCACATTTGCCTCCGTCTTCTCGGGCCTCTTCGACCAATCGATCTCAATCCTCGTATTGTCCCTTCTTTCTAAATGCTCTTCAAAAGAATGGTTCAAATGGCTCTGAGCACTATGCGACTTAACTTCTGAGGTCATCAGTCGCCTAGAACTTAGAACTAATTAAACCTAACTAACCTAAGAACACCACACACATCCATAGCCGAGCAGGATTCGAACCTGCGACCGTAGCGGTCGCTCGGCTCCAGACTGTAATGCCTAGAACCGCACGGCCACTCTGGCCGGCTAAATGCTCTTCACATCTGATACTCTTTTTCTATATTTTGCTCAGTACTGCAAACATTTGTAGCTGATTTGTATATCCTTATTTATTATTTTATCAAAGCTGTGTGTTCCAGCAGTTCCCTAAGGAAATTCATTTTTGTGGCCTGTACATGACTCTGGTCTTTAAGTCTTAACGTCCACGTTTCACTGCCATATAAAATAACTAACACTACCACCAACTTATAACAGCTTCAGCTGCGTTTAGATCCGCGCTGTTTTCACGGTTCTTAGCAAAGTTCTGCATATTACCTTCTATCTTCCTAAAATATTAATTATATCTATATGGAGGAGGAGGATATTAGTGTTTAACGTCCCGTCGACAACGAGGTCATTAGAGACGGAGCGCAAGCTCGGGTGAGGGAAGGATGGGGAAGGAAATCGGCCGCGCCCTTTCAAAGGAACCATCCCGGCATTTGCCTGAAGCGATTTAGGGAAATCACGGAAAACCTAAATCAGGATGGCCGGAGACGGGATTGAACCGTCGTCCTCCCGAATGCGAGTCCAGTGTGCTAACCACTGCGCCACCTCGCTCGGTATATCTATAAGATACGAGATATTAGAGCGTAAATAACTGAAACGTTGAACCTGTTCTAAAATTTTCTCATTCAAAATAATCTTTGCTAGTACTGGGTGTTTGCCCTGGAATGCCGTGGTTACAGATTTAGAGGCAGAAGTTTCAAAATTGTATTCTTCAGAAATGTTACGTAGCAAATAAATAGTTCTTTGAAGGTTTCGCATAGTTACATACGCTAGTACATTTACTTGGTCCTTTCTAACATAATCCAAGGTGGTGCTGATCCTTCCATCTGTGTAGGATATCTAGTTACAACAAAATCTTCATCAATATTCCTCAAGTTACCTTACAATGAGCGCTAACATTT
This sequence comes from Schistocerca americana, assembly GCF_021461395.2. NCBI lineage: Eukaryota > Metazoa > Arthropoda > Insecta > Orthoptera > Acrididae > Schistocerca > Schistocerca americana. Next base: position 256,041,969 of record NC_060123.1, read on the forward strand.
TCCTCGTCCCTGTTTTATTTCCGAATATTGCCTGGAACTACGACTCTTGATAAGCCTTCACGAGACCTCTAACTTCTCTGACTTTCCCAGCGTAGACATTTCCCGAGTTGTGATACTTGGTAGGAAGTAAAATCTTGCCCGTCTTTTCTTGGAACGTCTGCTATCTGAATTTTAACAGTAAACCTCTGAGAGATTCTCTTTTGTAGCACCTGACACCAGAGAGTATAGAGCATCTTCGCTAACTGAATGCTTGTTTTGTATGCCGTTTCTTTCGTCGTTTAATTAAATTTAGCTTAGGATTACTCTTGGAGTTTGCTCTTCACGGAACCAGTTTCTTCCGTTTGTTCCACTTCGCCACTCTGGACGATTGCTTTGAGACATTGCGGGATTGTTACCGGTTCCTGAATTTTGTTGGCTATTGTAGCATCATGTTTCCCTGTATCGGTAGCAAAGCTTCAAATCAAATGGGAAAGTATCATTAAATTTACTGCCTAGTGCAATTTCATGGTATAGTAGAGTCAAAGAATTTTCTTATGATTCTTGTTTCCAATATATGTCGTGTTACTCCACTCTTGATTCACGTCTTTAATTTAACGCCACTTCCGCGCTTTCATATCAGTTCTGCTAATTCCATATCCATCAGCTTCTCAATTGGCCCCACGACGCTAAGTGGGCTATTTGATAGACCTTTCCATCAGAAAAATGTCTGAGGTGGTCATATGAGGTTGGTCCCAGCTCGAATTCATTTTTTTCTGGTATAAACCTCAGATACCTCCCCCATTCCTCCCCTAATCGCCAAAATGACTTATGGTTTATACCGTGTCAGTTATTATCTTCATCAGACTTGGAACTGTTCGCCATGATATAGAAAGTGAATGTACAAACTTGAGTCTACAAATGTCATACATTTCTTTCGCGCTGAAACTGTGACTACATTAAGACTATTCACTTTAGCTATAATCTCAAAGTAGAGTTTAATAATATAATCCAGCAGCACACAGATATTATTTGTCTAGAAATTCGTCAATGTGGCAGAAGGCCTTGCCAAGTAGAAAATATCTCAGTTTGCTTTCAACATTGTTTCATTCTCTATCAATCTAAGGCCAACGGAGGTGGTAAAATATTTTTATGGCTGCACACCTTCTGTCAGAAGGAAGGTTAAACTTTAGATAGTGGAAGCAAGCGACCAATATACCACTGTGATGGTCAGTTGGTTCTAATTACCATTCACCCTGGTCGTTATAGCTTTATCCGTATAAAGACTGAGGATGTTGACCCCGGGAGCCAATTGAAGAATCCACCCAAGCATCCAAGGCAGCCTTCCTAAATATAAAGAACGCTCTTCGGATTTCGTACCCACTTCTTCTGAAGACGATCTCATGATTATACCCCGGCTCTATCTTTCCAGAGATTTAAATGCACTCCCGGTAAAGAAATTCAATTACCTTAACTACGCAGAGATATAGCGATAGCGTCGATGATGCACTCATATGCTGCATCTGTAACAAAGACGTTTTACGGAACTTTTCGCAGCTTAGTGACTCATCTTAATTACTTCATGAAAAACTATGAAAATTCCACAAAAATAACTACTGACAATGTCGGTGTAGTAGCAGTTGAGCAACGGTCTTCTCCCTGTACTTATCGCGAGAAAAATAAACCCAACGCTGCTTGGACGAGGGAAGCCTTTTAACAATACAAAACCTGATATTCATAGAGCTTACATGCATCCCAAAGTGAACTATTTATCTCAACGTCTCCGTTTTTGATTCCATTAAACGTAACCTAAACAGGATTCAACCAAGAACTCCGCATTTCAACTGCGATGTTTCTTTCCTAAGTATCTACCGCTCTTCGTTGTTACTTACAATCAACTGACTGAATTGATTTTAATGAACCACGGTGAGCACTAGATGACGACTGGATGTGCTACTTGCAAAACAATATACTGTCTCTGATGATGGTTCATTAGAGTCTACATCTACATCTACGTCTATATTCCGTTAACCACCTAGCGCTGTGAGGGTGTTGAAATTATATGTTCCTCCCGTCCCTGTTTCATTCTCGAATACCTCATAGGAGAACTGATTGTGGGTAAACATCCATACTGGTTTCAATTTATCGAATTTTCTGGTGGTGATCACATCGCAGGACGTATGTGGGAGGATGTGACATATTCTCCTGCCCTTCCTGGAATATACTCTTTCGAACTCTCAGTAACAAACCTCTACGTGACGCAAAACGCCTCTCTTCTGCCGTTTGCTTCAGAAACCAGTCATTCGCGACTAAAAGAGTACATTGGAAATAGACCACACACTTCAGTCTGATATTGTCCAATTTCATTACTGCAGTTATCTTTCATGTCTTCCCAAGCAGAGGGACATTCTAAACAGGTAACCTGCAATTCGTTGCAGATATTGATGGTACTGGCGGTCGCCGCGTTGGCGGCAGGACGCCCAGAACCGCCTGTGAACAACGCCTACCTACCACCCTCGGCCGGTGGCGGCCTGGGCGGTAACGGACACGGCGGCGGTTCTCCCTCCGCTACTTATGGCGCCCCAGGGGCGGGAGGCAACGGTGCCTTTGGGGGCGGCCGCAACGGTCAATCCGGTGCTCCTTCCTCCACGTATGGTGTCCCCGGGGCTGGAGGTGTCGGAGGCGGTGCAGCCTCTGGCGCTGGAGGCTTTGGGGGTGGTGCCGGAGGTGCCCCATCTTCCACGTACGGTGCACCGGGAGCTGGCGGGCGCAACGGTGGTAACGGTAGGGCCCGGCCATCTTCGACATACGGTGCTCCTGGAGCGAACGGCGGATTCGGTCCTGGTGGGAACGGCGTCGGTGGCGGCGCTCCTTCGGCGACATACGGTGCTCCTGGCGCGGGAGGCATCGGAGGTGGCAGAAACGGCGGTTTTGGTGGCGCACCCTCCAGCACTTACGGGGTACCTGGAGCAAGCGGTAATGGTGGTTTTGGCGGTGGCCGTAATGGAGGCAGAGCACCCTCTAGTACATACGGCGCTCCTGGAGCCAATGGCGGAATCGGTGGCGCTCCTTCTTCCACGTACGGGGATCCTGGGGCAGGTGGTGCAGCTGGTGGTCTTGCTGGAGGAATTGGCGGTGGCGCTCCGTCGTCAACGTACGGAGCTCCCGGTGCTGGTGGAGCTGGTCGCGGCTTTGGCGGTGGTGTCGGAGGTGGCGCACCTTCCTCCACGTATGGAGCTCCTGGAGCCGGCGGAAATGGCGGTGGATTTGGTGGAGCACCCTCTTCGACCTATGGCGCCCCTGGTTTCGGTGCTGGAAGGAATGGTGGAGCAGGAGGTAACGGAGTAGGTGGCGGATTTGGAGGTGCGCCGTCCAGCACTTATGGAGCTCCGGGAGGTGGTGCCGGTGGGTTTGGTGCAGGTGGTGCAGCAGGAGGTGCCGGAGGCCCATCGTCCACGTATGGAGCTCCTGGCGCAGGCTTTGGCGGTGGACCTGGAGCAGGCATCGGCGGAGGCATCGGCGGAGGCATCGGCGGAGGTGTCGGCGGAGGATCAGGCTACGGAAATGGCGCTGGAGACGATGGCTCGTCTGTAAGTGACATTCAATGAGACTGGTTTACCTTAAGTATAGTTTCGTACTTAGTACCTACTGTTCTCTGATACTGGCAGATTTTCCACACTTTCCTGAACTGCTTCATCATTTGATACTTCCCCTAATCTTCAATCCGAAGAATGGTTGTCACCAGTTTGATTGACGTCAGAGGGTTTAGCAGCAGAGCACCAAAGCTTACATCTTTCTGCCTAGTCCTTCTGACTTAAATTTCCACAAAGGTATCTGTTCTCTTAGGACACTGTCATTTGAGACCTCAAATCTAGAGAAATACCTGAAAAATCGTAAAGGAATTCTGCTTTTATTGGTCCTGAATCACTGTGTTTGAGTATTGTAGATATACAACATCCAAAACGTATGCTAAACATCTTCTCCTGATTTACTGTTGTAGGTTAATCTGCTGACCTTTTCATTTAAAACACATTTTCCCGTCATAGGTCTCATGTTGACTACTCCCAGTAACATAAGTTTTGATATAGAATTAGTTAATACAAGAATCTCGAAATGAATTTGCTGTGATCTGTAAGGAAAATAGAACATAGGACACTAGAATTTAATATCCTATCGATGACGAGATAATCAGAATTGGAGCATAAGATCGTGCAGTACAAGAATGGGCTGAGAAATCACCCATGTTCTTTTGAAAGGATCATCCTTTCATTATCTTAATTAATATGGGGGAGGCATTGAAAATCTTCTTGGAGAGATGGGAAACTGTGCCCAACTACACTTCAATGCGAGGCTAGTGCCTTAACCACTGCGCCCCTGTCTTGCTGTGTGGCTTCAGGCAGCTTGACAGAGATCAAGGTCTGCGTCAGAAGTTGCTTTCTCGCAATTGTAGCTTACAGGTCAGCTTATAACGGTGTAGATTTGACTTGCATTGGTCGTAACTGTTATCTCTACACACTTCTCTGGAAGGAATGAATGGGTTTGTGGTCATATGAAGGAGGTAAAGTGTGATGCATTTCGGATATGGTTCTTCTTCTCACCATCACACTAGCAGTATTTTACTGTGACAGTCCATGTTTCCAGTACTTTTGCTCAGCTCGACACCTTTATCTTGTCTGCAGCAGTGGTTAAAATGTGTCTTAGTCTCGGAGCAGCGTAACGAGGAAGTGGTAAATTTTTTAAGCATGTGGCGAGACAGATGGTGGATTATGGGCTCTGTGTGCTTTCCCAGGAGCCTGCCAAGTACGAGTTCAGCTACGAGGTGAGCGACGCGGAGACTGGCACGGAGTTTGGACACAGCGAGTCTCGCGATGGTGACGTGGCCCAGGGATCCTACAACGTGCTGCTGCCTGATGGCCGCAAGCAGATCGTCGACTACCAGGCGGACCAGGGAGGCTACCAGCCCGAGATCCGTTACGAGGGAGAGGCGTCCACTGGCGCTGGGGCGGGTGCCGGCGGCTTTGGCGGACCCGGAGGAGCTGGTGGCGCAGCAGGTAGAGTAGCCCCCTTCCAAGAAATACTAGCACCCAGAATTCGTGATTTTGTGGCAGCGAAGAGGTAGCTGTTAGCTTAGACTCTAAACATGCTGCTTATCATAAGCATTAATGACGTGTCATTCACCTGATCCCTGTTCTAGACTTTCCAGTTATCATGATTCATTCCAAAGTTGCTCAACCAAAAGTGAATCCCAACCAACATCCTACTGAAGCCTAGTGTGCTAACCTCACCCTCCTCAGTTATATTAGTGGAGATCCCACCCAGAAACCATATCATACCTGAAATGTCTTGATTGCAATTATTCCATCATAAAGGGTAGTCTGACCTTCATTATTTTATTTAAACAGATCTCTTGATAATGGAGCTAAGTGCCGTCGTGTTCTTTTTTCTTAATTGCTCTATAGTGCCTGTTCTTATTAACAGTCCACAATGAACAGGAAATGCAAATGATCTCACATTCTAAGTTCCTGGAGCTGAGGTATAAAAGTGATTTAGTGTCAGCTACTATCCAGACACACACAAACACACAGCTGCTTACGACTATAGACAATACTGATAGTAATGCCTGATGTGTCTTGTCTTGCCTCTTTACAAGTTTTAGAAACTATTCCCTTTCTCGACAAGAGATCTGAAGTTGAGAACAATGAGATTCCTCTGGACGCTAGAACTAGAGACTGCATCTAATTTTACACGCAATTTTACCCTGGAATCTGTTAAGTTCTCTCAAAATTCTTGTGAAAGAAATTTCAGAAGCAAGTATGTCACTGATGATTATTTTAACTCTGCTCTCTTCTTGAAGGTGGCTACCCAGGATCTGGTGCTGGTGGAGCTGGTGGCTATCCAAGTGGAGGAGCTGGAGGTGCTGGAGGCTATCCCAGTGGTGGTGCTGGAGGTGCTGGAGGATATCCCAGTGGTGGTGCTGGAGGTGCTGGAGGATATCCCAGTGGTGGAAATGGGGGTGCTGGTGGTTACCCTAGTGGAGGGGCTGGTGGTTCTGGAGGATACCCCAGTGGTGGCCCAGGAGGTGCAGGAGGCTATCCCAGCGGAGGAGCTGGTGGCGCTGGAGGATATCCTAGTGGTGGAGCTGGAGGTGCCGGTGGTTATCCCAGTGGTGGAGCCAACGGAGCTGGAGGATACCCAAGCGGTGGTGCAGGAGGTGCTGGAGGCTACCCTAGTGGCGGTGCTGGCGGCGCAGGAGGATATCAAAATGGAGGAGCTGGAGGTGCTGGTGGCTACCCTAGAGGAGGACCAGGAGGTGCCAGTAATGGTGGATACCCCAGTGGCGGCGCTGGTCGTGGTGGCGGCGCAGGCGGCCGTGGAGGATATCCATCAGGTGGTCCAGGAGGCGCCGGTTCTCATCCGGGATACTAACTGTTTTGCCCACTACTCCAAACGATGACGGACTCAGCAAAGTCACAGCAACGAATACGCTTCTGCCCTGCTCTATATAATCACGATATGTTATGTATATTACCTAATTATTGTAACTTACAAGGATCTCGTCCTGTTTGTGTGTATGGATGCTGAAACTAGTTTATATGTGTTTATTGTGTTTAACATGTACTGTGTACATGACATGTTATTTATTTACCTAATTACTCCTCTATGTTATATAAGTGAGCTTCAAAACTATGTATATTGAAGTGCAAGTCACATATGCATTACAAAAATAAATTCATTAATTGAAACGATATCTCATAATTTTCAAACAGTACCTACACCTTCAGGCATTACCTGCTGTCACTGAAATACACTGAAATCGACTTTCAAAGGAACATTACTGATTTACGAGAAAAACTATATATAATAATACGAGAGCATTTGATTGTAGTTGTATTTTTCTCAAAGAAGGTACTGAGATACATCTGCATCTTAAGGGCGCAAATAAATGGGAAATAACATCAGTTCCATAATACGTCACTCCGGCACAAGTAACTTCTCGCAAATTTACATCTACATCTGCACCGATATTCTGCAACCCATCTTACGGCACTTGGTGGAGGGTACTCGGTACTATTACTAGTCATTTCTGTTCCTGTACCACACACAAATAGAAGGAGGCAAAAAAGAGTGTCCATATGCCACAGTGTGAACCTTAATTTTTCGTATCTTATCTCCGTGATCCTAACGCGCAATATATGTTGGAAGCAACAGAATCGTTCTGCAGTAAGCTTCAAATACCGGTTCTGTAAAGTTTCTCAGTAGTGCTTCTCACAAAGAACGTTGCCTTTCTTCCAGTTTTTCAGTTATTCCCATTTGAGTTCCCAAAGCATTTCTGTAACATATGTTTCTCGAGCCTATTAGTAACAAATCTAGCAGCCAGCCTCTGAAGTTCTTCGATGTCTTCTTCTAATGCGACCTGGCTGGGATTCCAAACGCTGGAGCAATACTCAAGAATAGCATTCGCCTTTCCTACCACAGATCTCACATGCACGTTCCAATTCATATCGCTTTACAACGTTACGCCCAGATATTTAAATGACTTGTCTGTGTCAATCAGGACACTACTAATGTTGTCCCCGAACATTACAGGTTTGTTTCTCCTACTCATCCGCATTAACTTACATTTCTCTAGATTCAGTGCCAGCTATCATTCATCACACCAATTATAAATTTTGTCCAAGTCATGTTGTATCCTCTTACTGTCTCTCAGCTTCGACACTTTACCGTACGCTACAGCACCATCAGGAACAACCGCGAATTGCTGCCCACCCTGTCCGCAAAATCGTTTATGTGTACGGAGAATAATAGCGGTACTATCATACTTCTCGAGCACATTCCCGACGATATCCCTGTCTCTGATGAGCACTAGCCGTCCAGGACGTGCTGTGTTGTATAACCTAAGAAGTTTTCGAGGCAGTTACATATTTGTCAACCTATTCCATATGCCTGCACCTTCTTTAACAGCCTGCGTTGGGGCACCTTGTCAAACGCTTTCCCGAAATCTAAAATATAGAATCCGCCTATTGCCCTTCATCCGTAGTTCGCAGTATATCATGTATGAAAAGGGCAAGCTGAATTTCGCACGAGCGATGCTTTCTCAAACCACGCCAATTTGTCGATATAAGCCTCTCGGCCTCAAGAAATTTATTCCATTAGAACTGAGACTATGTTCAAGGATTCTGCAGCAAACCGGTAATTCTCTGTATGTAAATTGTAATTTTCAAGTGAAATACCGAAAATATATTTATTTTGTAACTTATTGGATAGAAACAGATATTATGCTGTGAATGTAATCACTATTCTCTAGTTACTTCTACAGTCCTTATAAAATACAGAAAACGTTATTGAAGTTGGATGTCTACTGAGCTGATTATGGCACACTGAAAATTTACCGATCAGGGTCACGAAGCATTTGCAGCTTTACAGTAAAAACACAGGAAGTTAATAATGAAATTCAGTTTTTCCTCTAACGGTTCATACGTCCCTGTCAAGGGAATATTTTTTATTGTCTTAAAGAATGAGATCATATTTAAATGTTGTGTGCAATATATTCTGCAACGTAAGAGCTAGGCCCCTGAATCGTGCATGTATTCAAATTACTGTTTTTCATTAATAATTTTATGAACGCCTTTCCTTAACCTTGTCACTTCCAGCTATGAAGTGTGCTGCTCCTAGTAGGAGTAGCTCAGTGTACTGTATTATCGTGATATATTACATTCCATCCCTCTAAATATGATAGCACAATTAAAATCACTGGCACAATTTAATAAAAATTTTCTTCTCCCATGGGAGGATTAACTATCCCGAGGTATATATTCTACTTTTTCATCAATTTGGAGTAGATAAGTAAGATGTCAGCTGTTAATCAGCTGTTTGCGAACGTTTATTGGCTGCCTACGTTTTGACTCGACCTCTTGCAGTGGAATTATGACCCGTGTGCATGGTTTACGTCAAGCATGTACCTGACCATAGGATATGTGGAGAGTGTAATTAATGCTCCTAAAAAAAAGTCCTATAACATCGGTGTGAGCGCCCAAAGTTGTCTTTAGAAATTATAGTCACGTGCCTCGGGCGGCTGTTTGACAGTTACTGTCGGACTACTGCAAAAATAAAGTGAATGTATTCTAGAATTGTAGAATTTTACGAAACTAATTGTCCCAAGCGACATTTTTGTTATAAGACTGGAAGCTATTTACAAACTAAAGGGTCTGAGACTTCTTATAAACTTTTATGGGCTGCATGAATAATATACCACGTCACAAGTAGACTACTGAATTTTTCCACTTTTAGGGAGAGCAGATTTGAACTTAGCGGCATATAATTATTTCAAGTAATAATGGAGTATTCTGAGCCTAACAAATCGAAAACGTGTCAAAGGGTTTTTGTGTTGTAGGAGGGCTTGCTTTCGAAGTGAACTTTCACGATTCAACATGCTTCGTTCTTACCGGATTCAGTCTTACGTTACTTTAATACATCTGGTATTGTCAGAACAGGAGAAAGCGATCGTATGCAGACAATCAATTGTAAAATTATAAACATTTTGAAAACTTTCTAAGAAATTTCTTAAGCCTTTCAAAATTTTTCTGTACATTAAATTTATTCATTTATATGGTTCTGCTAATGAATGACAATGGGTTATGTCGTGCAGTACTGAGTGGTTATAATTAAACATTTCCTATTTAACACTTTATGACACGGAAACTAATTAAAGTACGAGGACCAAACTTCGTAGCATTAATGTCAAGGACATTGGGAAGAGAAATAATGCGGAATCAGTTCAATTGAAACACTTTTAATGTGATGCTACGATACATCATACCATTACAAACCGGTACTATTACTGCCCGTCAGTGCCCAGAAAAGTCGGAAAGCGCAGGACTGCATTCTGCACAGCGGAAAGGAGCACGTCGTTTTGTATGCTGGCTATCTTGATATGCTACGCTTCAAATCAGCACATGTGTGAATGTTCGCCTGATAAATCCTGTCCTTCAGCTATCCTCACAACCAGATATCACAGGGAGCGAGATCAGGTGATTGTGCCAGTCAACTGTTAGGAAACGATTGGCTGATAATGTGAGCGTTTCCAAATGCGTTTCGGAGAAGCAGGTGAACTTTAGGAGGGATGAGTGGTGGGGCCCAATCTTGCAAGAAAACTGTTTGGTTCAATACGTCTCTCTCCTGTAGGGCGGGTATGACACCCTGGCGAAGCACATCGCAGTAACGCCGGCCGGTCCCATTGCACGTCTTTGGTCCTCGAGCGCCAACCTGTTCAAAAAAGAACGGGTCAATGATGAACTTAGCCGTGAGGCTATACCATACGGTGACACGTTCACCATTTAGACAAACTTCATGCACAGTGACTGGAGGTGAAGATCCCCACATTTGGCAATTGTGTGTGGTCATCTCATCCGTCAGAGAAAAATAATCTTTTTCTGTGGATAGGAATTCCTTGCGAGAAAGTGGTGAGCGAAGTCAACACGTCGTCGAGCGTCCTGTGGTGTGAGCTGCTGTGCGGTATGAATCTTGTACGGATGTCATTTGAGCATCTTCCGTACATGAACCACGGGATGTTCAGCTGTCATGGACACAGCATTCGCACTGCCTGACGGTCAGGAATTGCGCTCAGCGTTGTCTGCCGTAGCAACAGCGATTTCATCAACCACCTGTGGTGCAACTGGTCGTCGGCTTGTTCCCGGAGCGACGCCCAGTTTTCCAATTGATTCGAACTTCTTCATCATGCTTCTTCCAGCATGGTGAAGAAAGAGGACCCTTCCTTAATCCTTTCAGCTGGAGATATTGTCGGAGAGTCGCTCCAGTATTACTGCTTTCATGACAGAGCTTTATCAATAATGCCCTGCTCCTTTTGTCCACGCTCATGTTGACACATCAACAAGTGTACTGCGACTGGTCAGATGTGTGAGACTATGAATCACGATGATTGATCACAGAACCTGGTGGTCATAGTTGGACTGGACGGTGGTGCTGTGACGCATGGAAATCATGCACTTAATAGGCTGGACATTAGTGCTACCTAGTTTGGTAGTCGTACAGTAATTATTTTCCATCTTATAACGTGTGAAATAGGGAAAGTTTAAATGTAACTACCAGGTACTTTATAATATTTGTTTGCCTCGTATATTTTAGTCTCGCGACATTTATAATCATCTCTAATCCCTAACTTTGTGATATAATTTCATATCCCCTGTCCTTTGCAACACGCATTAACGTAATATCAATTTAATTACTTCCAAAATCGAAAGGAAGAAAAGAAAAACATCTTCTCACACTTACCATACGCCAACTGCCGGCACTTCCTGTAACTGCCAGCTTGCCATTTTCATGTGAACACAACGGTCAGTACTGCTGTAACTATAAGTACATGGGGGTCATGTGCTATCCAGTGTACATACATTATTACCCTTTGCGCAGGCTACCCAGTGTGACGATGTTCTATACATATTTTACGTTTTTCTATTGACTTCAAGTACAACTCACATGGTATGTTTCACTACGGATATTTTACTGTTTTGAATACTCATTTTGCTATTATATGCTGTTAATTAAAAGCAAACATTTCCGACTTGCTTCTTTCTTTTCGTAGGCAAATGTCCGCTTGCAGCTACTACCTGTAAAGGATGTAATTACATAGACGCTGGCGCTGTAGGGTTTTAGGTTTCAGTTTCTATCGTAGATAGCGTTTATGTTCAACGAAGTAGCCTTTCTCTGAATAGATATTTCTTATTCTTATTTGTTTGCCAGTAAATAATACATTTCCTTTAGGTTCGTCTTACGCTGTACGTAGCATATTTTACCTGGAGTTTAAAATGAGAAAGTTATGCACGATGCAACGATCTTGAACACTCTAGTGCATTCGTAATATTGAATGTGGTATGTTATTATTTCTCTGTAAATATTTTTAAAAGTAAGCCAATAGCAATTTTTACATTGTTACTTAGGAAACATTTCTTTTGGTTTGTCTGTTCTCAGATCTGAAGATGGTAGTTAATGTATAGAAACTGGTCATCACTATCTAAATAATTTTTTAATATCAAATTCGATTCGGACAATATATAGACGAATTCTGAAACTTCATGGAAAGTTTTTAAAATTGCTTACCTTATGTCTCGAATAACACCAATCATCGCAGTATAGACAGTGCTTTTCTGCAGACAGAACTGCGATAGCTATATATAGGTTGAAGATTACATGTTGCTGGACTATTTTCAGTGTACCTATTGTAGCAATCTGCAGGGCCTTATTGCGTGCGTAGAAAATAAAAGCTTTAGGGAGTTGAGAGCGAACTGCATAGAGGGAACTGACCGTGATTAGATTGTTGCCTCTGATGAAATGTACTTAACTTGCTATTTCCCAAACTGAACAGCCGAGACCGAAAGCAGAAAGTCGCCACTCCACATCTTTAACAACTTAGACTCTCGAACAGTGAATATGTCGATTCTCCTATCATCTAATCTTTATTTTCATTTTGAACAGCTCGCAAGTGTCATTTTGGTGAAGATTCATTACTTTCAGATTTTGTCGATTTATCTCTGTCAAGTTTTCTATTATTGGTAGTGTCGACTGCATATCTTGCAATGGGTCATACTTAGCTGGCGAGAGTCGTCTTTATCATGTCGTGGACTCCGTAACTAAACGGTAGGCCTTAACCGCAGCAGCGCCAAGAAGGATAGCAAATAATGATTTCTCAGTTGTTGTGCCTATACGTTATCGTAAGAAGAACACACAGTTAAATATGCAACTCATTTGAGAGTACACGGATAGCGAAAATTATGAATAGAGGTACTACCCCTGGCAGAAATAATGGCTCACAACTGGCTGGATACAGAGTCGAACTGAGACTGGATGACAAATACCTGAAGTATACGGACACCTGTTAGTGGATATTAATACGGGATATACCCACCGGTTACCGTTTGGCATCTTGATATCTGCTGGCAACACTTTCAGTGTGGTGTCTGGATGTCTGTGAAGGAATGAAAGCCCAGTCTTCCTCCAAAGAGGAAAGCAGAGAAGGAAGGCAATGATGTTGGACGCTAGGATTTGAGCGAAGTCGATATTCCCACTCATCCCAAAGATGTTCCACCGGGTTCAGGTTGCGATTCTGAGCAGAGAAGTCCATTCCCGGAATGTTAGTCCACACACTGTTGCGTCACGGATGCTGCTGTTTCACAAGATGCATTGTCATGCTGATGCTGGCATCGTTTCCGAACTGTACGTGATAGAAAATGCTGCATTCCAAATTTAGAGTTTCCTTAAGTAAAATATAGATATCAAATCCTAACCGCGAAAATCACGTCTGCACCATGACACCATTTCGTTCTGTGTCACTGCTCACATTACATATGATGGCAGGTAACGTTCAACAGGCGTTCCTCAAACTCAAACCTTTCCGTCCGATTGCCACGGGTTATAGCATGATTCTTCGTTCCAAGTCTCTCGTTTCGGTAGAGATACTATCCAGTAGCGTCGGTCTTTAGAGCATCTCAAGCGTCGCTTAGCAGACTACAGACGTACGTGGCATACGAGGAGCTGTTCGGCATTGTACCCGTTCCCTACAACCCCTGTGTACAGCCAGTGTGCTACCGGCACTCCTGGTAGCTCTCTGGAACTCGCGAGTGATTCCTTGCGTTCATTTCTTGCGATTTTATACAATCACTTCATGATATTCGGCATTTCCGTCAGTAAATCACACCTGCCTGGTATTGGTTTAATTGTGGCTGTTCCTTGGCGTTTACAATTCACAGTCACTTCACTTGACGAAGGGTCTGTTCCTAAAGACTGGAAAGTAGCACAGGTCACACCAATATTCAAGAAAGGAAATAGGAGTAACTCATTGAACTACAGGCCCATATCACTGACCTCAATTTGCGGTAGGATTTTGGAGCATATACTGTACTCGAACATTATGAATCACCTTGAAGCAAATGACTTATTGATGCATAACCAACACGGATTCAGAAAATATCGTTCTTGTTCAACACAGCTAGCTCTTTATTCCCATGAAGTAATGAGTGCTGTCGACAAGGGAATCAGATCGATTTCATATTCTTATATTTCCAGGAGGCTTCTGAGAGAGTTCCTCACAAGCGACTATTAATCAAATTGCGTGCATAAGGAGTATCGTCTCAGTTGTGTGACTGGATTCGTGATTTCCTCTCAGAGAAGTTACAGTTAGTAGTGATAGACGGTAAATCATCGAATAGAATAGAAGTGATATCTGGCGTTCCGCAAGATAGTGTCACAGGCCCTCTGTGGTTCTTGATTTATATACATGATCTAGGTGATAATGTGAGGAGCCCTCTTAGATTATTTACAGATGACGCTATAATTTACCGTCTAGTAAAATCATCAGACGATCAGTTCCAATTACAAAACGATTTAGAGAGAATTTCTGTATGGTGCGGAAGGTCGCAGTTAGCACTAAACAAAGAAAAGTGCGAGATCATCCACTGGTACTAAAAGATATCCGATAAATTTTGGGTATACGATAAATCGCACAAATCCAAGGGCTGTCAATTCGACTAAATACCTAAGAATTAAAATTACGAGTAACTTAAATTGGAAAGACCACATAGATAATATTGTGGGGAAGGCGAAACAAAAACAGCACTTTGTTGGCAGAACACTTAGAAGATGCGGCAAACCCGTTAACGAGACAGCCTACTTTACACTTCTCCATCTTCTGCTGGAATATTGCTGCGCGGTATGGGATCCTTACCAGGTAGGATTGACAGAGGACATAGGAAAAGTGGAAAGAAGGGCAGCTCGTTTAGTGTTATCGCGCAACAGAGGTGAGAGTCACTGATATGATACGCGAGTTGGGGTGGTAGTCACTGAAGCAAAGGCGGTTTTCTTTGCGGCGAGATCCATTTACAACATTTCTATCACCAATTTTCTCTTCCGAATGCGAAAATATTTTGTTGACACCCACCTACGTAGAGCAAAATTATCATCATAATAAAATAAGAGAAATCAGAACTCGAACGGAAAGATTTAGGTGTTCCTTTTTCCCAAGCGCCATTCGAGAGTGGAATAGTACTTAAGTGTGAATTGCAGAGTAACCATGTAGATGTAGATCATAAATCGACTTGGGTAGCTTACGAAGTGTTGAAAGGTCCCTTGATAGATCTGTTACTAGTCCACATTCCAAGTCACTGAGCTTCCCTAACTGACCTACTCTGCTGTTACTGCTCCTCTACTAACAACGCAATACTCTGTGCCGCCAGCCAACACATGTTTGGCGTGAAGTAATCTTCGCTGGACAGTTGCGCCGCTCCAAGGCGAAAGTGAGAAGCACGCTCGGCAGCGCTGGTAGCAGCCAGCGTCAGCGAGCAGTGTGAGACAGACAGAAGGGTCTTCTAGCAAAGGAGTTGTCAGTTACGTGTAAACTGAAGGTGGATAGGGGAGAAAGGAAACGAAAGGAAAGGGGGGGGGGGATTTCTAGTGTCAGCTGCATCGGGACGTTACGCAGAATCAGCGGCGACGAGTGAAAATGTGTACCGGACCGTGATTCGAACCCTGGATCTCCGGCTTACGAGGCAGGTGGGTTAACCACCGCGCCATCGGGCACAGCGTTATCGCAACTGGGCGGACTATCTCGGTACGCCTGACGGCAGATCCACATTCCCATCGAATGCTGCCCGTCCGCAGTTTCTGTCTATTTCCTCCAAGTTCGCTACTCTGAGATTCCCACATGAGGTGGACGTATTTGTGCATGAATGCATGGTGACTGTTCCTTCGCACATGTCCGAAAGAACAGACACCACGCATTATAGTTACATATTTTCACTCGTCAGCGTGATTCCGTGTAATGTCTCGAAGCAACTGACAGCAGCAATCTCCCCCCCCCCTTTTCTTTCGTTCCCTTCCTCCCCCTGTCAACCTTCAATTTACATATAATGTATCACAGCTACCGATTCTGGGTGATGTCTGTTCTTTCAGACATGCCTGAAACAACAGACAACACCCATTCATATACTTAGTTGTGAGTTAGGTGTCGAACGCACCTGGGTATGCCAGCCGAGTGGAACTGTTTGAGTTCTGCCAGGTGATACTCCTGCCTGCGGTTTGGGAGGGGAAGCAGCCCACCATGTGTTCGGTGGCGACGTTATCAATGATATATGCCTGTGGGATTGCGTGAAGGATTGCGCTCGATTGAATGATGCGGTCGGACATTGTGCGGAAACGGTATATGCACTTTGTTTCATAGAGTTTACGGCAAGAGTACGTACCTTCCATTACTTTTCTGTTAATGCTGAGTAGAATTCACCATACGTTTATTTACAGTATGTACTTGACTATTTCAGCTTGAAATAATGTGTACTGTGCTATGTTATTGCGATAAGAGAGTGTTATCATCGTGGTGGTTGGGGCTGTGCAACTGTTGTACAGCAGGTGCAGGAACACTGTTTGGGCACACTCATTATGCTTTGCATAGCCCTTTTGGTTCTGTCAGGTTACAGTGAGCTCGTTTTGTATCTCAGCTCGTCTTTCCACAGATTGTCCAGGTTCTCTACGACAGCAGTACCCGACCTGAAGTACAACAAGAGAAGCACTACTTCGTTTTGTTATGCTCCACTCTGTACCGTTCTCCCAGATCACTTCGCCCCGCTATCACCGTACCGTTGGTGGGGTGGACCAGACTTTGGGTACAATAAGTTAAGAGTTACAGTTTGAAATATCATCTATCATCTATCTGCTTAAATTTCACCAATGCAGTTTAATAACTTTCTTCAAGAATAAGCCATAACTTTTGAAGACACACTTGATCATCTGCATAAATTAAAAACAGGTAGACCAAACAAAATATTTTATGTTCTGTTCAGTATATGGGGACAGACTATTCGCGTAACAGCACAATCTGTTAAGTCTAGTCTGTTGGTCGGAATACAATATGCTTCAGGTCACAGCATCATCACAACCAGGTTATCCTCATCATCTTGAACTATTTCCAACCCCCGGCTGGGTCTGTTTGAAACACAAACCTTTCCATCTAGTCCTGCTTCCTCACCATCTTTCTGTCTTCACTCTGGTGCAGGCCTCGCCTATATATTCATCACACTCCTCCACACCTTTCAGGCATCTGTGCCTTGGTCTTCCTCTTGGTCGTTTCCTTCGCATCTCCATGTCACGCACCTTCTTGGAAATCCTCTTGTTTTCCATTCTCTTTATGTGGCATTATCATCCTAGCCTTGTTGTTTCTTATCCTGCTCTGCAACGGTTCCTCTTCCACTATTTCCCTCATCCTAGCATTTCTCATCTTATCTCACCCTGTTACTACTATCGTACTTCTGAGGAATTTCATTTCATATAACTGTAATCTGCTTACATCTCTTTTATTCATTACTCCTGTTTCAGATGCACAAGTCAGTATTGTTATATAGTAAATTCTACGTGTTACTTCTTTACTTTTTAGCGAGGTGTCTTTCTTCTAAACACGTTCCTAACGCTTAGCAGGAATGCTTCTGCCTGTCTGCCACTTTCACTAATCTAGTTCCCATTTCTTCTATTTCCCGCTACCTCACTTCACAAGTACTGCACCTACCACTTTCTTCGGTTGTTCACCTCCTATCGTTATTACTCTAATAGGCCTATCTTTCTTTCTAGTTGCTAGTTGATCCCTCACTTTTTTTTACATTACATGCCGTTCCACACTCCCTTACAATTTTTTTCTATGCATCCAGCTATTCCTGATCTCCCCCTCCCTCTTTCCCCAAATTGTCAAGTCATCAGCAAACACCATTAATTTCATGTTGCCTTATCTAGATTTTTTTTTAGCCACCTTATCTAATCCAAGTTCTCAGAGAACAGATGTCCTATCATCTTGTCTCTTCTCCTTATCAGTGTTTTCCACAAATTCCTTTCCTCTCCCATCTGCGCAGAACCTTCTCGTTCCATATTTTATAAGTATGATTAATTTTCAACATTCGTATGTTGCACCACATCTCAAATACTTCGATTCTCTTCTGTTCCGGTTTTTCTACAGTCCATGTTTCACTACCATACAATGCTATACTCCAGATGCACATTCTCAGAAATTTCTTCCTCAAATTAAGGCGTATGTTTGATACTAGTAGATTTATCTTGGCCAGGAATGCCTTTTTTGCCAGTGCTAGTCTGCCTTTGATGTCCTCCTTTCTCCCCCTGTCATTAGTTGTTTTGCTCCCTAGTTAGTAGAATTCCTTAACTTCCTCTACTTGGTGACCATCAATCCTGATGTTAAGTTTCTCACTGTTCTCATTTCTGCTACTTCTCATTACTTTCGTCTTTCTTATATTTGCTCTCCGTCCATATTCCCTACTTATTAGATTGTTCATTCCATTCAGCAGATGAAGTAATTCTTCTTCACTTTGACGGCCGCTATGGCCGAGCGGTTCTAGGCGCTTCAGTAGAGAACCACGAGGCTGATACTGTGGCAGGTTCGAATCCTGTCTCGGGCATGGATGTGTGTGATGTCCTTAGGTTAGTTAGGTTTACGTAGTTCTACGTCTAGGGGACTGATGACCTCAGATGTTAAGTCTCATAGTGCTTGGAGGCATTTGAACCATTTTCTTCTTCACTTTCACTAATTATGGCAATGTCATCAGCGAATCGTATCATTGATATCATTTTAATTCCACTCCTGAATCTTTCTTTCATTTCCGTCATTGCTGCTTCGATGTACAGATTGAACAGTCGAGGTGAAAGACTACATCACTGCCGTACACCCTTTTTAATCCGAGTGATTCATTCTTGGTTGTCCACTCGTATTATTCCCTCTTGACTGTGGTACATATTGTATATTATCCGTCTCTCCATATAGCTTACCCCTGTTTTTATGAGAATTTCGAATATCTTCCACCATTTTACTTTGTCGAACGCTTTTTCCAGGTCGACGAATCTTATGAAGGTTTCTTGATTTTTCTTTGGTCTTGCTTCCATTATTAACCGCAACGTCAGAATTGCCTCTGTGGTTCCTCTACCTTTTATAAAGCCGCATTGATCGTAAGATAATACATCGTCAATCTTCTTTTCCATTCTTTTGTATATTCTTCTTCTTAACAATGGGAATCCATGAGCTGTTATGTTAGTTGTGCGATAATTCTCCCACTTGTCAGCTCTAGTAGTCCTCAGAATTGTGTGGATGATATTTTTCCGAAAATCAAATTTATGTCGCCATAGAACGTGATTAGTCGTTTTGTTGCCACTTCGCCAAATGATTTTAGAAATGGAATTTTATCTATCCCTTCTGCCTTATTTGATTTTAAGTCCTCCAAAGCTCTTTTAAATTCTGGTTTGATACTGGATCCCCTATCTCTTCTAAATCGACTTCTGTTTCTTCTTCCATCAAATCAGACAAAACTCCCCCCTCATAGGGACTTTCATTGTACCCTTTCCATCTATCCGCTCTCTCCTTTGCATTTAAGAGTGTAATTTCAGCTGCACTCTTAATATTATCACCCTTGCTTTTAATGTCACCGAAGTTTGTTTTGAGTTCCCTGTATGCTGAGTCAGTCTTTCAGACAATCATTTCTTTTTCGATTCATTTACGTTTATCATGCAGCCATTTCGTCTTAGTTTCTCTGCATTTCCTATTTTTTACATTCTTGAACGACTTGTATTTCTGTGTTCCTGAATGTCTTTGAACCTCTTTGTACTTTCTTCTTTCCTCCATCAACTGAAATATTTCTTCTGTTTATTCGCAATTCCATTCCTTGTACCTATGTTTCTATTTCGAACTTCAGTGATTGCTCTTTTCAGAGATGTCACTTCCTTTTCAACTTTACTGCCTACTGAGCTATTCCTTATTGCTGTATCTATAGCCTTAGAGAACTTCAAGTGTGTCTCGTCACCCTTTCGTCCTTTCGTATCCCACTTCTTTGTATGTTGATTCTTCCTGACTAATCGCTTAAACTTCAGCCTACTACAACACTGTGTCTGATTCTATATTTGCTCCTGGATACGCCTTACAGTCGAATATCTGATTTCAGAATCTCTGTCTGGCCATGACATTATTTAATTGAAATGTTTCCGTATCTCCTGGACTTCTCCTAGAATATCTCCTCTTCTTGTGGTTCTTGAACAGAGTATTAGCAATAACTAGCTAAAATTTATTGCAGAACTCAGTTTGTCCTTCTCCTGTCTCCCTCCTAGTACCAAGCTCATATTCTCCTTTAACTATTTCTTCTACTCCTTCACCTACAACCACATTCCAGTCCCCCATTTACTTTCTGCATTACCAGTTCGGTATCGTCATCTTTTTTTCTACCTCTTCATCTTTCTGCGTTGGTTTGTATACCTGAACTATCGTTGTCGATGTTGGTTTGCTGCTGATTCCGATAAAACGACCCTATCACTGAACTGTTAATGGTAACACACCCTCTGCCCTAGCTTACTATTCATAACGAATCCGTTATACCATTTTTCTGCTGCTGATGTTCTATACTCAAATGACAAGAAACCCTTGTCTTCATTCGATTTAACTTCACTGACGCCCATTATATCTAGATTGAGCCTTAGCATTTCATTTTTCAGATTTTTTAGTTGCCCTACAATATTCAAGCATGTGCTATTCCATACCCCGAATCGTAAGACGTTATCCTTTCTTTGGTTTTTCAATCTTTTTCTCGTGGTCACCTGCTTCTTGGCAATCCCCTCCCGGAGATCCGAATGGGGGACTATTCCTGAACTTTCTGCCAGTGGAGAAATCGTCATGACACTTTTTCAGTTACAGGCCACATGTCCTGTGGATACACGTTACGTGTCTCTAATTCAGTGGTTTCCATTGCCTTCTCCATCCTCATGCCATTGGTCATTGGCCGCACGGAGTGGCCGCGCGGTTTGAGGCGTCATGTCACGGACTGCGCGGCCCCTCCTGCCGGACGTTCGAGTCCTCCCTCGGGCATGGGTGTGTGTGTTGTTCTTAGCATAAGTTAGTTTAAGTAGTGTGTAAGTCTAGGGACCGATGACCTAAGCAATTTGGTTCCTTAGGAATTCACACTCATTTGAACATTTGAGCATTGCTGATTCTTCCGCCTTTAGGGGCAGTTTCCGACCACTAGGACAAGAGAGTGCCCTGAACCTCTTTTCGATTCTCCGCTCTCTTTGACAAGTCAGTTTGCAGAATAAGGGTGCCTTCTTATGCCGGAAATCTTCGGCCGCCAATGCTGATTATTAATCAAGATACAACCTGGTGGCGGTTTTCTAACCGGATCTTAGGACATTTTTAATACTAATCAAAGACGGCACCCTATAGACAAATAGAATATTATGTTTACCATATACGGAGATAGACATGGTGCAGCATATACAGTTGATGGGTTGAATCCTAGGAACAGGCAAAGATCCACCTCTTGTGAATGAACTGTAGTCTTTCAGGAAAGGTATAAGGTTGTACGATACATACAGTCAATGCACTATGTAAGTGAAAGGTGTGAGGAACAACGGGTAGAAAATACTACTCACAAAAAGTTAAAGTGCTCCGCGTGTTGACAGAGCGGCCATACTGCTCGGAACTGTGAAGATAAAAACAGGTAACGGCAGTCGGAATTTGAAGGGGAAGGAACAGCGAGACATTGTTGGCGTTTTTCCACTAAACGTCACAGCCAACCCAATTTCATATAAGGAGGATTGACAGTAGGGGCAGGGAACCATAATAAAAGAAACAGAACTCCCTGAAAACTCTGATTCAAGGAATTACCCATAAAGATACGGGCAAAATACGGTTTATTTGTATTTCCATTTATGAGGAACCCGTCTGTGCATTGTTAGATTTCGGAAGTTTGGTGACAGCGATTGATGAGCAATGGTTCAGTCAACAAAAGGCCCTCTGAACTCGCATACGGCCTGAAATTAGAGACGAACAGGAGAAACATAGGGCTCTGAACAATAACACGATAGGAATGATGGGACGGTTTCTTGCTAAAATCAGAGTGGGTCCATATACAGTGAAGCTTAACGCAGGGATAATATCAACTTTTTATATCTGGGATACACAGTCATGTAGATCTTTACAAATGACGTCATATGTACGTCAGTGACTGTAACACTTTCTTACTTTCACGATTGCAATTGTGGCCTTAGGTCATTATCAAGTACAGATTTTTGTAGCTTAAAAGTTACATGGCTTAAAGCCACAAAAATCTGCACTTGATAATGGACTAACGCCGAAATTGCAATCGTGAAAGTAAGAAAGTGTTACAGTCACTGGCGTAAATATGTATTTTAGAAAGGATAATATCAGGTTGTGTATCAGGATGTGATCGTATTGCGAAGGTAGGGTCGATATCAGATTGAGTAGGAAACAGATTTAACTTTAAGTCGGACAACGTGGTGCCTTTCTGTCCTAAAAACAGTGAACAGAACTCAACTGGAGGGATTCATAACAAACAAGTACCTCAGCTGATAGCTCGGTTAAACGTAATACTGATCTGTTAAGGTATCACCAGGGCTAGGAAGACAAGAAACGTATTTAGGCTACTTGCCAGGAATTTGCAGATGTATTGACCACTGAGTAGGGAAGCATCTCATTAATGGAATACGTAATAGAATTGATGAATGATATTGTACTACGTACGCCACCTTTGACTCCCCTACTTAGGACGAAAATTCTGCGGCAACTGATAGAGCAGGACATGTATCACGAAAAGGTAATACGCCCATAGAAGTGATATTCAATGCTGTATCGAAAAACAGTGAGGAGTACAGACCAGTAGTAAAATAGAGAGAGTTGAAGAAGAAGATGGTGCCTCTAACCGATTGCATTTGAGTTTCGACTGGCTCAAAGGAGCTAACGTCCTCACTACCCTTGACATAAACCAAGCATGTTATCTGATAACCCTCCGCTGAGAAATCTGAATCTCACGACGTTTACTATTGACTAGAACGTTTATGATTCTAAAAGACTTCCTTTTGGTTCATCCCCCGCTTCTGCTGTATGGATCAAATATTTTATAATATTAAGTTTGTGGATGTGTATAATTATTTGGATAACCCTGTAATTTATAGTAAAATTTGAACGAACATTGTCGCCATCCACACAAAGCGTCGAAGTGTCTTAGAAAGGCAGGACTTACGGTTAATCCAGAAAAAATGAAGATATCACTGCCAAAATACAGTTTTCAGGTCATGTGGTAACACCAGATGGCCCAGGGATGGTACATTCAGTTGCTGAACTTCTTCCCCGAAAAAATAGTAAAGGATTAGCCAGATTTATAGGAATGTCAAATTTCTTTATGATATTCATTCGCAGATTTGCACAGAAAGCTGCCACGCTCAACGATTTGAGGAAAACAAAAAAAAAAAAATAATATTTGTGTGGTGGAGGGGGGGGGGGGGAGGGGAGGGCAAACGCAACAAGAAGCCATCAGTGTCTTAAAACACCGGCTAAGCAAGGGTCCCGTGGTATGTGGTAGCACTGCCTGAGTTCACAAAACAATTACGCTGCAGACCAGAGTTTCTTTCTATGGACGCATTTTATGTCTCACGTGGTTCTTTCCCTTGAGGGCATCTACTTCCAGATCAGCTGTGTACGTGCTGAAGAATATATTTGCCAGGTGTGGTCCCACCAGCACACTACTTACGGGCAATGCCACGTATTCTTCTTCGAATGCATTTAGGGATTTTTGTGAAAATTCAGGCGTCGGACATAGTAAACAGCACCATACTAGCTGTCATATGTGGAAATGGCTAACAAAAACTTGTTTTCAGTGTTAATAGTTTACCGCAGCAAAGATTAAGGGGGTTATAACAAATCCCTACCATGGCTCATGCTAGCCTTCAGCTCTGTGAAACATGACAATCTCCGCGCTACCCCTCCAAAGTTGCTCCTGGGCTTTAGGGTCATGACCTTCTGAGTAGCTTTTGTCTATGGAGGACCTGTTCGCAGAGAAGATAACACCCTAGCAATTGGTTACTCAGTGGAGAAGGGCTACGAACAACATCTTCAAAGTGCACCAACAAGAGAGGCAAAAATATAACAGAAATTGACAGTGAAACAACTACCAACTGTGTGACCAGGCAATGGTACAAACTTTGGAGACCACCAGCAAGGTAGTGGATAAAACTCATACGGGATCCTGGGAGATCTTAACTCCAGCGACATTGTTGCTATTTGATCTTGAGAAGTGGAGAACGTTAAGACGCTATTTCTCCCAAGTTAAGCCGGTGGCTGAATGTATTGATAAGTAACATCGCATATTGTTGGGTTATTCGAAGGGCGGAGACCCCATCTACAGCTTCGTTAGGGGCAGTACCTGCTGTGAGTTGGAACATATATACTGCGAAGCGATCTGTGCTGCGCACTAGCGCCACACTGATGTAATGAGAAGCACATTCGGCAGTGGCAGTAGCAGTCAAGAATAATAAGAAATTTGGGATGGACTGAAGGTACTTCTAGAAACGTAGTTGTCAGTTGCTTGTCGGACGGACCTAGCTACGCCAGCCTAATGGAATTGGTGTGAGCTTTGTTGGGTAATACAGCATCCCATGGCTTGGAATGGGAAGCCGCACAGTTTGTGCTCGATGGTGATATTACCGATGATATAAGCTTGTGGGGCTGCATAAAGGACTGAGTCTTCTCGACTGAATGATGCAGTCGGGCACTGTGTGGACACGGTACATGAATTCTGTAAAATACACTTTGCGGCAGGAGAGTGTACTTTCCATTAGTTTTCTGTTTTTGCAGAGCGGAATCCACTTCGTTTTCTGTACAGTACTTACTCGACCCATCTGTAATTGATATGTTCTGTGCTGTGTTGCTGCGATAATAGGGTGTTATCAGTGTAGTGATTGGGGTCAAGCGACTGCTGTGCTCAGTTGGTGTGGGAATAATGTTTGTGCTCACTTGCTGTAGCTTACATGGTTCTAGCAATTATTTATCGAGTTACACTGAGCTCGTTTGACATTTCAGTTTGTACTCTGAGACTGTCTGCGACTGCCATATGTTAGCCCTGTGTAAATGTAATGATCTGATGTATCGAGTGTATTGCACGACAATACTACAAACACTGCTGTGCTATTTTAATAGTACATATTATTAAGCATTTCAGAACAGTGTTAAGATTGAGCCGGAATGCTATCTGCTTGCTTATACAGCGCAGTAGCCGGATTTGGTACTAATATTTGTGATGATAGCAGTTATTAACATACTTTGAGGGGTATAGTTTAATGTGCTTTGAAATTGTGGCCATTTTGCTACAAGTGTGTGTCAGGCGAGTAGTAGTGAACATATGGATGGCCACTGATTGTATGACACGACGTTAATACGGTTTCCTTTGCAGATGAACCTATTGTGGGATTCTGTGTTGTAAATAACTTGTGTCTATGTGGTTGCCGCAACGCTGTGTCCTGAACCATGTTGTATACCGACTACGAGATTGTGGTGGTACATAAAAAAACCAGCCGTATTTGCTGGGCATGATATAAAACGTATTGATTGGTCAACCAATTTTTAATGCAAATTGGTGATTTAATATGTTTTTAAAGTTTATGGCTTATCCCGAGGAATGTTAAATTAAACTGCATTTTTTAAATTTAATCTAATAGATGCTTTTAAATCATAACTTGTTGAAACTGGCACTATGCGCTAATCGTACCTAAAGCCGGTTCTACATCATCACCTCCATTTTATACTGGCGGCTCTGGCTCTCGTGGAATCTTGCAGTCAAATCCATATTACATAGAGGTGTACAGTTAGGTCTAATGAAGTTGTGCAGGTACGTAATTCCAGTCTTTCGTCAACCGACGACCATAGGTTTACAGGGGTTGAGACATCTGGGGAAAGCCTTTTAAATAGTGGCAAGTGATATGCAGTCTTGCATTGTCTTCTCAAATCGTCTTGAACATCTCGAGGACAGGACTCAGGCATCAGTCTCAACATGTCGCTGTTGCAATGACCAACGTCCATTTAAGCTTCTTTGGAACCAGAGGTAATCATGTCATGTATCCAATGGCACTGCAGAAAGTAACGCCAGGTATTGCACCTGCATGACAATTACAGTGTGGAAACATTGCAGTCAGACAACATTCATTCTCCTTCGAGTCTCCATACATGGTTACATGCACAGGAAACAGGACTTGGTTGAAAAGACTACGTGCTGCCACTACTGGGTTCCGGCCGAAGTGGCCGTGCGGTTAAAGGCGCTGCAGTCTGGAACCGCAAGACCGCTACGGTCGCAGATTCGAATCCTGCCTCGGGCATGGATGTTTGTGATGTCCTTAGGTTAGTCAGGTTTAACTAGTTCTAAGTTCTAGGGGACTAATGACCTCAGCAGTTGAGTCCCATAGTGCTCAGAGCCATTTGAACCATTTTGAACTACTGGGTTCCATATTCTCTTTGGGCACACCACCGTCAGCGTGTTTCTGAATGCTACCGCTTCAAAGGTAGCCTTAACGATTCTCGCTGTATGGAAACTCTGTGATGCTCCAGAGACAGTTGCTCTGTCCATCTGGAAACTTAAATTGCTGCACACAGGCCTATTTCCTGAATCATATGACGTGGCGGTTCGATGCAACAATGTGCCTGCCCTCCTGGGTGCTGGTCGAATGAGGCCATTGATTCCTGCATGAGGAAAGTTTTGCGCTATTTTTCCACATGCACAGAATGTGCGGTCGCACTGAATTGCTTATCATTCGTATACCCAATCGTGTATTACTATATGTGTCATTTTGATATTTGTAGCATGTCATCTTCAAGGGTACCCAATTTTGACGCTAACCATCTATCTTGACAGCCCTGTTGCTGGTTGTCCCTTTTGTTCACGGACAAGTAGTCCTTTTGGCTCACTGTTGTCTATCGACTCAGACGTAGTGCATGGTCTACTGTCGGTCTGTGGTGGTTCCTATCGGACCAAACTGCTAAAGTCATCGGTCCGTGTGGTTACTCACTACTTAATCTAACTTAACTTCCGCTTAGGACAACATGCACATAACACATGTCCGAAGGAGGACTCGAACCTCCGTCGGGGGCAGCCGCACAAGCCGTGGCAAGGTGCCTCAGAGAGCGCGTCTACGCCGTGTGGCTACTGTTGGTCTGTGCTACTATTATATCTTAACTATTATATCAGTAAGCGTAAGTGTGATATGAAGTAGACTGTTTTGTATTTTTAGGAAGAATGAATATAAGCTGCAATCCTGATGTACCTATCTTAACACTAAGTTGTCCTTTTTTTCATTATTACTCCACTGGCATAACAGTCCACTCACTACACGTCATTTAGAGTCTTCTCAGGATTTCAAATATTTTATCCCATTTTACATAAAGGAGACGGCATATTATGGTGTTTCTTATGCGCAATGTCGCGTGCTTCTACCTCTCGTGCACCCCATCTAAAATTTGAAAATTAACTCTTTATTTTTTATTCCTTTACTTCAGTATATTATTAGAAAGTGTAAAGAAAGCATGGTATTTCAGACTGATCGATCGAATTTTCCAGCGTTCATTCACTAACACCCTTTACAACAGTGTGGGAAAAATCCTTTCCTAGATAGTGTTGGTAGTGTCCTGTGTCAACGGACGACCCATAATAATAACATCCATCTTCGTTTGTTTTGAACTGCCGTTCTCAGACGATTTTCTCGAATCGCCTGATCCACTCGCTGAAAAAGATAATCGGTTGACATTAGCTTCCTTCTCTGGCTGCCTGCATTATGGACATCAATACGTCTTGCTTCAAAGTTCTTGCACCATTGCCGCACTTTGCTCTCAGGCACGACAGTTACATTACGTGGGCTTCATGAAATCAAGTGGAGACCCTCAGCGTGAAGAAACCGAATGACAGCACACACTTCACGCTTGGTGAGCCACACAACTGTTCTAGGCATCTTCGCATGTTCATCGTGCGCTCAGAACCTAAAAAAATGGATGTGACGCGAGATATGGGCTTACTATAGACAATGCGCTACGCTGTTGTTTTAATTTCGCTACCGTGTGTCATACTACAAGTGCTGTTCCAGAATAAAATGTAGTTAATTGCTTCAAAGGTGTCTTCTGACTGCCACGAAATTAATCGGAAACGCTGTATAGAAATGAGGGCACGAAGTTAAGTGGCTTCGGAGCCACGGTCCAAGTACTGCGAGCGCATCTAGAGCAACAATAACTAGGCGCCGAATCGACAGGCAAACACTTTCTACCGTATATTTCAGCAGATATGACTATAGCTGAAGCATAAATAATCGCACCCAAAATCGGGGTCGCATTAACGAGAGAATAAAACAAAAATTGATACTTGTGCAAAGTAAAATCATTATAAAATGAAATGAATCACTCATCAATGCATTTAAAACACTGCAAAATCCTCAAACCATCATCTGAGGAAAGCAACTTCTCAAGTGCATTCTCACTTTCGTAGTTGAGTAGCTCGTCATACAGGTCCCATTCTGCACCTTGTGAACCGATTTCCGCTTCGTCATCAGTGTCGCATAACAAATAACCCTCAGTGCTATCCATAGCATTGAAAATACTACATTTCTCGAAGGATTTTCTCACTCTTTTCACTTATACTTTTTGCCATGATTTTTTTACGAAATCATAGTTTCAACTGTGTTTACGATTTCATCTCGCCATCAGGTTCAAATGGCTCTGAGCCCTATGGGACTTAACATCTGTGGTCATCAGTCCCCTAGAACTTAGAACTACTTAAACCTAACTAACCTAAGGACATCACACACATCCATGCCCGAGGCAGGATTCGAACCTGCGACCGTAGCAGTCACGCGGTTCCGGACTGAGCGCCTAGAACCGCTAGACCACCGCGGCCGGCATCTCGCCATCCAATTGTTCCATTGTTCACGCATGTGGTCTTTGAATGGTTTATTCAGAGAGACGGCTAAGGGTTGTAGCATCGAAGTCAAACCACCCGGTATAACAGCAATCTTAGTATTTCTACTTGCTGTGTGATTTTTATTATTATCAGTAATGGGACTGCGAAACACATCCCACAGCAGCAAACTAGGTTGATTTCGCAGAGTACCTGGTCGCCTCTGCCACGCATTTTCCATCTGCAATTTTACGCCGTTCTCGCCCATCCACCTCTTTTCGTGAAAATGTACAAATATGCCAGGTGCAAATTTTATTTTAGGAATGTTTTTCCGCTCGTGAATGATCGTAGATTTTAAATTGGTTCTATCTGCCATGCAGATTAATACTGCTGTAATCTGGTCTTTTCATAGCCTGTGGTTCTGATTTGAACAGTTTTTACACCGTTTGTTCCCATAGTCTGTTGTTTACCATATCGGAGTTTGTCGGTGTTTCGTCCATAATTGCAGTATGAGACGAAGGAAAGTTGTACTTTTGCCTCCTACGAGTAACAACTTTGTGAAAACTCGTAACGCTATGATCAAGATATTTCTGCAGTATCTATGTTTTGTTTTCTGCTGTATTAACAGACTATTTTTCTGTTCATGAAAAGATTGCACCAATCTACTGTTGCTTTAAATTCTTTGCCGTTTTGTGGGTAGGCTTCTACCAATTTCAATGGAGAAGCCCTAATAAATTATCTTGTAACAATTCTACCTCTGTTCTTGTACCCCCTCTGCAACGCTATTTTCTAAATCCAACCAGCAAGATATTCCTCCTCTCGTAGAAGACTTTTTCATTTGAATGTTTTAAATAGCATCTTCATTCTTTTGCTAATCTCTTACTATCTTCTCTGTTATATCCAAAGCCCTTGCT
This sequence comes from Schistocerca americana, assembly GCF_021461395.2. Classification (NCBI taxonomy): domain Eukaryota; kingdom Metazoa; phylum Arthropoda; class Insecta; order Orthoptera; family Acrididae; genus Schistocerca; species Schistocerca americana. The sequence goes on from NC_060123.1 coordinate 256,071,610, forward strand.
GCAGCACTGTTGTTCGATAGTTTAGCCTTTTTTATTACCTTTAACTTGAATCTTACTTCGCATTTCCTTCTTTTTTTGGTTCCATATTTAGGAACGAAATTTAAAAATTTTATTCCGATTACACTTACAGTACAAACTGTTTGAAGACATAACACAAATTACAACAATACTTGCTAGCTGTACATAAGAGGCCGTTATTCGACACGTGATTTCATGGGCAAAACCGTAACAATGCTGAAGGAGTCTTTTGCTGTACAACATGTGCAGCCGTATCAATTGTCTAGTAGCGCAAAGCGGGTATGTCCACAAAACTGAATAGCCAATACGACACTTTTATAAAAAACTCAGAGTCATTACCCGAATAGGTGTGCGTATTATTATCCAGATGATCACTGTTCTAAACTAAATTTGCAGGCCGTTGATAGTTTGTGGATCGTCTTATAGGACAGGCATACGCTATAACTGTGTATCTTTGACGAGAACTTATACCCCGTCTTACCTGAAGGTAGTCTTAACCACCCAGATATACAGTAATTCCTCACAATTGAGTATAAGTCTAACATGATTCGTGAATTAATTGAGGGTGTCTATATATGTGTGATGTATATTGAGTTCCTCAGTCTACCCTCGTGCCAGGTGTGAGAGAACTGGACGCTTGCCAGACGGTTCAGGGACTTAGCACGACGCTGGCGCCGAGCGCACGTGCTGAGTTGAGCAGTCGATTGCGCAACGCCGCATTGCCACGCCGTAACCTGACGAATGGGCGCTTGTACCTTCATTAGAGGAGCCCGCAATCGCTCGATTGCTCTAATAGGAGCCTAGGCATCAGACGCTCGGCCTTGCTGATTGAACCGCAAAGTCTCCTCTTTTCGTAGTGAAGGTTTACGTGTCGTGCTGTTACAAGACTCACTTGGCAAATATCTCAGAAGCGACACATTTTGGCACGTGAATTACAGTAATCTGAATCTGCCACTTGGTTCTCAGCCATTACAGTGTCAGCTGGTACACTGTTTTGAATATCTGTGTTTGTTAGGAGAGATGACAAAGGACCGACTGTAATCATCACTAATTGATACAAATAATCAATTTTGAGACTTTCCTCCGGATCAGCAGCTGTAGTATAAATTTTTTAGCTGTTGAAGTGTGACACCCTTACAAAATTTGGTGTGTTGTGTCTTGGTGTGCAGTGAGAACTCCTGTAGCCACTACTTCCAGTTATAAAATTGTAAAACCGGGCCGGCCGGTGTGGCCGTGAGGTTCTAGGCGCTTCAGTCTGGAACGGCGTGATCGCTTTGGTTGCAGGTTCGAATCCTGCCTCGGGCATGGATGTGTGTGATGTCCTTAGGTTGGTTAGGTTTAAGTAGTTCCAAGTTCTAGGGGACTGATGACCATAGATGTTAAGTCTCATAGTGCTCAGAATCATTTGAACCATTTTTTGTAAAACCGGCTTAAAGTAACAGTAACAAACAGTAACTAGCCACGTTTTTCTTTAGCCGCATTTCGCTTCCTGCAGTCGAAGGAAATGAAAGAAAGAAGGAGACAAATTTTGGTTTGGAAATACCGACAGACATAAAATGCAGCTGTAGCGGCCGACTTAAACTTAATACGAGGTTGTGAGTCATTCAGCCCTCACTTCGCAGCTTAAGAATCAGATTTTTCTTCCTTCATCCGTATGAATGATGGAGTGGTAATATTTTTCAGTGCATGTTTTGGTCATGTACATGGGAAATATACGGAAAGAAAATGAAAAGAAAGGAGTTTATCTATAAGCTTTCAGGAGTTTCCAGGTGACTGACACTCAAGTAACCAAGACACGGCCGAGAGAGTGAATGTTAACAGATGATATTAGTGCAAAATTTGGGGCTTCAAAGGTATTACCACACCTGCTACTCAGACACTTTTGATCTCATCCATATGCAGCCGCATATGCGTGTGCACCACTGTCTGCAACCCGTTAAGTTTGTGCACCACTATCTGTAAACAACATCTGAACACTGCCATCAGGGACAAATTTACATGTATGCCTTACCTACAGGTTCAATCAGCGTCCGCCTGCTAAGGTGGGTGGCAAAATGCTTGGCTCCCGTGTAGCGGGCCTGGGTTCGATTCTCGGCCGGGTTGGAGATTTTCTCTGCTTGTGGACTGGCAGTTATGTTGTCCTCATCATCATTTCATCCTCACCCCGGCGCGCAACTCGCCCTCAGTGGTGTCGACTGAAAGAAGACTGGCACTTGGCGACCGAATTTCTTCGGACGGGGAAGTTTAATCAGGAGCTTAACACATTTAACATCCACATAGTTTACGAAAACATGAGGCCTAATATATAAGTTTTATCCTCATGAATAAAATCAGTATAGTTAAATAACCGGAGACTTTAGCTAAACCACTTAAATTTTTCATTACTGGGAGGGCCGGATGAGCGAAAGAAATGTCTTTTCTGTAGCTTCTTGGTATGACAGAGGAGAGAGAGATAGAGAGAGACAGGGACTGCACAATTTCATTACTGGTACTTTCTGCTGTAAGGACGAGGTCACCCTGTGTCCGTAATCGGTGATACTAATCTTTTTTTCTTACCATATCATCACCTAGGAAAATGAAGTGTTGTTTGGGCTGCGGTGATTGCATCCACTATGCACATATTAAGACCCGTTAGTAAATGTAGGAAAATGCGATCTAAAAGGGACTGTAAACGTAAAGATCAGCCGAACCAAGCTGAATGTAAGTCAGTGCATTATGTCCTAAGCTCCTATGTCTTTCAAGACTGAACATTCACTACATTCACTTATTCGTATATGCGAGCTGCATCAATTCGGAGAACACAATTCCTAAGGCGTGAGAACTCTCTCTTTCAGAATCACGAAGGGGTGGAACGAGCGGTCTTTGTACAAGGTTATTGTTATTATTCTCGTGTCAGAAACATACATAAAACATAGTTTCCACAATTGTTGTCAGATCAACACAGTTCATATAATCTTTCACCAAAATTTGGTCATTTTCCGTTGTCTTGTGAAGGTCATCTTCCGTGCAGGTGGCTGGACACAGTTTACACTGAAGCATTTGATGAACAGTTTGTTCTTCCCCGAAGTCACATTGGGTTTTATATTCTTCAATATATCCCCATTTTCCCAGGTTAGCCCGTGATCTGTCCACTCCTGACCTCAGCCTATTCAAAGACTTCCAGATTGGCCATTTCTGATCAGGACCAGGGGGTAAGGATTCTGACAACAAGGAGGGTGAGATGTCTCAGCCCTACATAGTTGCATTCTGGCTTCTTCATCAGAGGTTGTTAGTTTCCCTAATGTTCTGACGGAATGTGTCCTTCACGTGAGTCGTCGTTTGTAAGGTTGTGGCCCAGGCATGGGATGCGTTTCTTCCTGCCCCAGTTTCGTTCTCTCCCTGTTTGCTGCTATTCCTCTACGAACAGGAGGTGGCGCAATACCAGCAAGCTGGTAGAGCCATTCGACTGAAGTTGACTTCAGGCAGCCTGTTATAATACTACTTGTATCGTTTAGGGCAATATCCACCTGTTTGGCATGTGTTGATTTGTACCAAACAGCAGAGGGATACTCTGCATCGGAGTAGGTTAATAGCATTGCAGAAGCCCGGATCCTTTCAGCTTAGCTACATTGTATTAAAACTTTTCTCTGTAGGCTGTTCCTGGTGGAGACTTTTGATTTGAAATTCATGCAGTGTTTTTCTTAGCGTTAGAGGTCTGTTGAGAGCTGGTTTATTCTGTAATATTTAGACAGATCTTCAAGAGTACTCTTTAGGTCGATTTGTATTGAATCGATATTTGTGCTTTGGGTTGCCAGAACTATCAGCATACAAGATACTGTTGCAGTTGGGGGCTCAGAGAAACGGGACATTTTGAAATTTGTGTTGGTAGCCCCGGCCGATTATTGACGCTGAGTAACACATAGAAAGTAGCTCACCCCATATTGCCACTTAATTAACTTGCATAATTAATGTGGTGTGCAACGTACCTTTGCCATCATAGTTTTAACACAAACAATGTCTACGTGGAGGCTGCAAGTAAAGAATTTCCCTATCACTTCAATTTATGACTCCATGATCAGGCTCTCCATCGGTGGAGAGCCTGTGACCACCGTACGTTGGCTCGGGCGAGGCAGCACACACAGGATTGAGATAAGTAATAATATTGACTTGGTACATATGTACCGTGTATTTGTAAAAAAAAAATTATGGGGTCATGCCGCTGTAAGTGTTGATTTTAGCCTTTGACTATGCCTATTTAGGCAAGCTGTTTTATAGTTGAAGAAGGCGTGGTTACCCACGCTGAAACCTAGGTAAACACCAGGTAGTTTGTGCAATCGAGGCGGATTTTTCATAATTATTTCGATACTTACGATTGCTGACGCGCTACAATGCTGAAAGTTCTTATTATTTAAAATCTTTGTTACTTCTTTAATAAAAATATAAAACATTTAGAAAGCGGTTTCAAATCGAAGTCAGAACATGAGACACAGTCATTTTGGCATGTCAACTGTGCTGTAGAGAGATGCTCATTTTGGGGCCAAATACTATATCTTCTTCTTCTTCTTCTGGTTCCTGTGCGTTCCGGATGTTGACAACCATCTTGGCAGTGCTTTTCCTGTCACTTGAAGCTCTAAATAGCTCTCTAAATGTTTTAGAGATCCACGTTCTGATGTTCTTAAGCCGGATATTCTTCTCCGGCCAGAGCTTCTCTTCCCTGGTATTTTTCCTTGCAGAATGGTCTGGAGGAGATTGTATCTGTTGTTTTTCCGCATGATGTGTCCTAGGTACTGGATCTTTCTTGCTTTCACGGTTGCCAGTACTTCTTTCTCTTTCTTCATTCTTCGCAGAACCTCGAGATTTGTGACGCCCTGTCCACGGTATTCACAACATTCTCCTGTACAGCCATATCTCAAAAGCCTCCAGCCGCTTACCCAATAAATCTGTCAGAGTCCGTGTTTCAACACCATAGAAGAGGGCGGAAAATGCGTAGCAGGGTAGAAGTCTGATCTTCATCGTTATTGTTAAGCCATGATTCTTGAAAAGGATACTCATCGTATTAAAGACAGCCCTGGATTTTCCAATTCGAATTCTCACGTCACCAGAAAGATCCCACCGGTCATTTATTGTAGTGCCAAGGTACGTTTATTTATGTACTTACTCTATGTGATTTTGGGCTATCTTAATGTGACATGTAATAATTATTTCCGTTTTCGTTTTTGAGGGTTGACATCTAGACCATATTCAGAGCTTTCGTTTGCAAGTCTATCGATAAGGTACTGCAAGCTATCCTCACTATCAGAAAATATTACTGTGTGGTCAGCATATCGGATGTTGATATATTTTCCGCTTAAGAGTACTCCCATCTCTTCCATCAGGAGCATCCTTAAAGATGTGTTCTGAACAGATGTTGAAAATCAGTGAGGATAATATAAAACCCGGCCTTACACCTCATAAAATGTCTATGTCTTCCGTATTTTCTCTGTCCAGTCTCACAGAAGCCGACTGGTTCCAATATAGGTTCACAATTATACGTAGGTCTTTATCACCCAAATCAATGCTTCCTAAATTGTCAACAGTCTTCTGGTGTTTTGCTTTTTCGAAAATCTTCCGATAATTAAAAAAAAAACAGGCATAAATGTCGCAATTTACGCCTCTGCACCTTTGAAATAGTACCTGGATACTAAATAATCCTTCGCGCGTGCCAAATGCATTTCTGAAACCAAAATGCGTAGAAAAAATTTGTTCTTCGCAGATCTAGTAAATTCTTTGATGGATGACGCTCACAAAGATCTTTAGAAGGTGACTCATGAGGCTGATGGTCCTAGATTCACCACAAGTCTTAGCTCGGGGCTTTTTCGGCAATGTAATAAATTCGGATTTATGCCATTTCCGTGGAGTGTTACCAGAGTCGCAGATGTCATCGAATATTGCATCAATCATTTTAAATTATCTTCACAGAACAGGTGAAGAATTTCGGCATTCACATTGTCAGGACCAGGTAATTTAGCACCTCTCATTCTATTTATCGCAGCTTGTACTTCTTCCAGCAGAGTCCTAGGTCCTGCTTCGCAATATATTTGAGGAATTTCTGGCCGGTTGTTATAAAAGAGTTGTTCTATGCATGTTTTCCATGTTTCTTTAAGCTCATCTTGTCCAACTATTATTTTTCCTTCACTATTCACCAACCTGTTTCCTCTTATTTTTCTGTAATTTCCTGTCACTTCCCTGACTTTTTTATGAATATTGAAGCTATCATGTTTCAATTGTAATACATCTATTTCATTGCACTGTTCCTGTATTTCTCTTTCCTTATCTTCCCGTATCCGTTTCCTGATCTCCTTGTTGATATTCTTGTATTCATCAGGATTACTTTTGACTTCCCTCCATCATTTTAAGTATCTCTTAAGTCATCCATGACCTATTTTTGGTGACATTGGATTTTAGATGTTCATCTTTAACTGATTCCACTATAGAGTTTATCTTTTTAATTTTGTCTTCGGTGCACAAGTTACCTGACAGAGACAGATTAAGATGGGCTCCTGCTTTTTCTCTTATGGAAGATTGTTTGAGTTTGCGGATATAATAGATTATGACTTTCTTCCTTTGAACTCTCTTCATTCTGATTTTAAAGACACCAACTAGGGAACGTGCTCTGAGTTAGTATCGGCACCTGAGTAGGTTTTCATTGAGGAACAGCTGTTTCTATATCTTTGATTTATCAAGACATAATCAATCTGATTCTGGGTAATATTTTCGTCTGAATCTGTTGGAGACTTCCAGGTGTAGACACGTCTGGGTGGAAGTGTGAAGAATGTATTTACTTCAACCAAACTCGAGAACTGCACTAAGAAATGTGTTCTTCAACATAATCATTCGATTGCTGAGACTCTGCAGAATCTTCTGGAAAGTACCAAAGCATTTGAGGACTATTATGACTGGGTAGTAGTTTATAGTTTGATACCACATCTGTTAATTGTAGTAAAGATACTATACCTACAGCATTTAAGCACAATTATCCCACAGTTGGGATATACGACAAACTAAACGTATTTCTTTTTAGCCTTTTCATTTCTAAGATCAAATTCAACGTCGCTCTTTTAACAAATTATACTGAATTTCGACAAACTATAATCTGTTGTAAATGGGTGTTCGGTTCACTAACACAAGTTAATAGCTTCCTCCTGATATGAGACGTTTCATTGCGCTTGTACAGTTTCAAGCAACTTTCTCTCGAAGCGCTGAAGCAATTCTCAGCGCGGGAGTACTAATGGATTCCTTTCTCGCCCACGTCGTCTTCAGTCAGCGTACAACGTCGATTACGGAAGTATCAGGAGCTTTCTGGGCTACGCAAATGGAATATAATGTTCGTCATGAAAGGCATATAAATAGAAAGGACATAAAAATAAGTCCTTAGACTGCTGTTTAAGGGAAAGTGTTACTAAGAAGCGTTACAAAACGCGAGAAATAGACTCGTATCGAAGAAACAGGCGATCAAGTTTGTAACACAGCAACGATTCGCTTTTTAAAATTATTCTGAGGATTTGATCTCGACCTAGATCTAGCTCTGTAGTAAAAGCTGGACAAGTTATGCAATAAAATTGTACGGTATATTTTCAGGCTGTTTAGTTTGTCGGACTTCTCTTTCAACAACAGATGTGACACGTTTTATAACTTCTTCACTTCCGTACGAATGTCGACATCTCACCGTTTTGTAATTAGCCCTATCTGATAAACAAATATGAAACATTTCTGTCACTAACTGCAAGCATACTAGCCGTATTATGATAAGTGTGTGTATAAGAAAACAATACAAATTTCTTAAATTAGGGTGAGGAATCGGCTTATGAACTATAGTAAGGTAACTAAAGGGAAAATGTTTAGAATGGTTATAAACAAAAAACATTATTTTTGAAATAATGGGAATTTTAATAATATGGAAACCATTACATAAATGAAAACAGAATTACATTCAGCTTGAATCAAAAGGCCAAAAGCAAGGCACGTGAGAAATGAAAATAGGAAATTAAGGATGATCATGCTTTTAGAGTACTAATGGACGAAGCTCTTGATCAATTTCAGCTTAGTAATCTTATATCTAAGAGAGAAATATACAAGAAACCACGTTTCCTGGCGTTGTTATAACGGCACATAAAGGTCCATAACCAGACAATTACTGGACCAGCTTCCATGTCAGTAGAACTCAACTATACCTTCGTAACATGATGTATGCACACGTCTCAACTAAAAAAAAACCACATTGTAAGATATAAAAAACTACATTAATGTATCGATCTGAACACGATAATGGTCTACATGCAGTAAAAATCACAGGCATCGTCAATTCAATGAACGAAGAAAGTAAATACAGTTCAAGTCAGCGAGTAACTTCTCACTAAAAATTATTACAAGAGTTCCAGTCGCCAAAACAAGGACAGATAGTTGCAACTTATTCGTTAACTATATCCGATAGTTTAAGTGAAACAGCAGAATTTTATCACATTTGAAATTAGAATGGAATTTGCAATTCTGAGCAGGAACTTCCAACTGTAGTTGAACATGGTTCAAACGCATTGTCAGAACAGAAAGAAGATTCATGGCATATTTTGCTTAGTGATAAAGAAGTGTTTCAGACCAATCACGTTTTGGCTACAACTTTGAAACGATGTCACGTAAACCAATTCATGGGCACATTTAGCAGGTACCATTAGCTAGGAAAGATCGAGGAAATATCAAGTGATTTAAGAGTAAGTACAATAATCCACCGATTCTAGTTAGCAGAAAGGACGGTGAAGTTAGTGTCGTCATAGGGGCGCACAGTTTAAATGGATTTGTTTTCACTGCCATATTAAGTTGACATAAATTTTTTATGCCTCAATAATTACTATTACTTGCCACTGCAAAAACAAACTACAGCTAACATACACAGCAACGAAATGTTGGTGTCTGTAGAAAAACGTTAGCAATATTACATTTGTCTTTAAGGGGACTTTGTATGTCCTATGCCGCCAATGTTAAATTGTCGAATTTTGCGATCCATTATTTTGGAATCTTTTAAAGACACCAACTTACAGTTTTCCATAATTATTGCATGCACCTTTCTAGATACACTGAACTAGAATTATTACTAAAATTGTATTGTGGTGCATGTTATCTTTTTTCTTTTCATACTCAGTTTTTGACAGAATTTTGTAAATAAATAAACATAAAAACAAGACAACTCAGGATATGACACCTTAACTTTTCCCGGCAAATCGAATGTTCAAATAACTTACGGATTTGCTGCCGGGTGACGTCGTCGAACACCGCCGATATTTCGACAGGAGCACACCCTGCCATTCTCAAGGCACAACTGCAAGGAAGAAAAAATGTGCAAGCAAATTCAATGGTCAGTACTACGAACAGACTGATGGAGTTGCAATGGGAAGCCCGTTGTCACCTATTGTGGCCAATTTGCTTATGGAAGACTTTGAGGAACGTGCATTGGAGTCAGCGACCTCAAAACCTGCGTGTTTTTTCAGATATGTAGACGATACTTTTGTTGTGTGGCCTCATGGTAGTGAGAATTTAAACCGGTTTTTGGAACATTTGAATTCAATCCACCCGAATATTCAGTTCACTATGGAGGTGGAAAAGAATGGATGCCTTCCCTTCCTTGATGTGTTGGTCAAAAGGAAGACTGATGGTACGTTGGGACATTCTGTTTATAGGAAGCCCACCCACACTGACTTGTATCTGCGAGCTGATAGTTGTCACCATCCTACTCAGCGTGATGGTGTACTTCGCACCTTGGTTCACAGGACCCACGTTATCTCAGACCCTGAAAGTTTGGCTGCTGAGCTAGCACATCTCGAAGTCACCTTTCGTCAGATTAGTTATAGTGAGAGGCAGATCAAACGTGCCTTGCGCCATCAGCCTTCTGTGCAACGGGTGAGTGACGATAGCAACGAAGTGGCATCTAAGTCTAGGGCCTTTTTGCCTTACGCAGAAAGCTTTCCAACAGGACTGGCCGTATTTTGCGGAAATATGATGTGAAATGTGTTTTCCAACCACCTGCTAAGATTAAGGCCGTGCTGGCGTCCGTAATAGATGATCTTGGTTTGCGTAAGGCTGGGGTCTATCGTATTCCTTGCAGTTGAGGCATGTCATATATTGGCCAGACAATCAGGACTGTGGAAGACCGGTGTATTGAACATAAGCATCACTCACGTTTACAACAGCCGATCAAATCCGCTATTCATCTACATCTACATTTATACTCCGCAAGCCACCCAACGATGTGTGGCGGAGGGCACTTTACGTGCCACTGTCATTACCTCCCTTTTCTGTTCCAGTCGCGTATGGTTCGCGGGAAGAACGACTGTCTGAAAGCCTCCGTGCGCGCTCGAATCTCTCTAATTTTACATTCGTGATCTCCTCGGGAGGTATAAGTAGGGGGAAGCAATATATTCGATACCTCATCCAGAAACGCACCCTCTCGAAACCTGGCGAGCAAGCTACACCGCGATGCAGAGCGCCTCTCTTGCAGAGTCTGCCACTTGAGTTTGCTAAACATCTCCGTAACGCTATCACGGTTACCAAATAACCCCGTGACGAAACGCACCGCTCTTCTTTGGATCTTCTCTATCTCCTCCGTCAACCCGATCGGGTACGGATCCCACACTGATGACCAATACTCAAGTATAGGTCGAACGAATGTTTTGTAAGCCACCTCCTTTGTTGATGGACTACATTTTCTAAGGACTCTCCCAATGAATCTCAACCTGGTACCCGCCTTACCAACAATTAATTTTATATGATAATTCCACTTCAAATCGTTCCGGACGCATACTCCCAGATATTTTACAGAAGTAACTGCTAACAGTGTTTGTTCCGCTATCATATAATCATACATTAAAGGATCCTTCTTTCTATATATTCACAATACATTATATTTGTCTATATTAAGGGTCAGTTGCCACACCCTGCACCAAGTGCCAATTCGCTGCAGATCTTCCTGCATTTCGCTACAATTTTCTAATGCTGCAACTTCTCTGTATACTACAGCATCATCCGCGAAAAGCCGCATGGAACTTCCGACACTATCTACTAGGTCAGTTATATATATTGTGAAAAGCAATGGTCCCATAAAACTCCCCTGTGGCACGCCAGAGATTACTTTAACATCTGTAGACGTCTCTCCATTGATAACAACATGCTGTGTTCTGTTTGCTAAAAACTCTTCAATCCAGCCACACAGCTGGTCTGATATTCCGTAGGCTCTTACTTTGTTTATCAGGCGACAGTGCGGAACTGTATCGAACGCCTTCCGGAAGTCAAGGAAAATAGCATCTACCTGGGAGCCTGTATCTAGTATTTTCTGGGTCTCATGAACAAATAAAGCGAGTTGGGTCTCACACGATCGCTGTTTCCGGAATCCATGTTGATTTCTACAGAGTAGATTCTGGGTTTCCAAAAACGACATGATACTCGAGCAAAAAACATGTTCTAAAATTCTACAACAGATCGACGTCAGAGATATAGGTCTATAGTTTTGCGCATCTGCTGGACGACCATTCTTGAAGACTGGGACTACCTGTGCTCTTTTCCAATCATTTGGAACCCTCCGTTCCTCTAGAGACTTGCGGTACTCGGCTGTTAGAAGGGGGGCAAGTTCTTTCGCGTACTCTGTGTAGAATCGAATTGGTATCCCGTCAGGTCCAGTGGACTTTCCTCTATTGAGTGATTCCAGTTGCTGTTCTATTCCTTGTACACTTATTTCGATGTCAGCCATTTTTTCGTCTGTGCGAGGATTTAGAGAAGGAACTGCAGTGCGGTCTTCCTCTGTGAAACAGCTTTGGAAAAAGGTGTTTAGTATTTCAGCTTTACGCGTGTCATCCTCTGTTCCAATGCCATCATCATCCCGGAGTGTCTGGATACGCTGTTTCGAGCCACTTACTGATATAACATAAGACCAGAACTGCCTAGGATTTTCTTTCAGGTCGGTAGAGAGAATCTTACTTTCGAATTCACTGAACGCTTCACGCATAGCCCTCCTTACGCTAACTTTGACATCGTTTAGCTTCTGTTTGTCTGAGAGGATTTGGCTGCGTTTAAACTTGGAATGAAGCTCTCTTTGCTTTCGCAGTAGTTTCCTAACTTTGTTGTTGAACCACGGTGGGTTTTTCCCGTCCCTCACAGTTTTACTCGGTACGTACCTGTCTAAAACGCATTTTACAATTGCCTTAAACTTTTTCCATAAACACTCAACATTGTGAGTATCGGAACAGAAATTTTCGTTTTGATCTGTTAGGTAGTCTGAAATCTGCCTTCTATTACTCTTGCTAAACAGATCAACCTTCCTCCCTTTTTTTATATTCCTATTTACTTCCATATTCAGGGATTCTGCAACGGCTTTATGATCGCTGATTCCCTGTTCTGCACTTACAGAGTCGAAAAAATCGGATCTGTTTGTTATCAGTAGGTCCAAGATGTTATCTCCACGAGTCGGTTCTCTGTTTAATCACTCGAGGTAATTTTCGGATAGTGCACTCAGTATAATGTCACTCGATGCTCTGTCCCTACCACCCGTCCTAAACATCTGAGTGTCCCAGTCTGTATCTGGTAAATTGAAATCTCCACCTAAGACTATAATATGCTGAGAAAATTTATGTGAAATGTATTCCAAATTTTCTCTCAGTTGTTCTGCCACTAATGCTGCTGAGTCGGGAGGTCGGTAAAAGGAGCCAATTATTAATCTAGCTCGGTTGTTGAGTGTAACCTCCACCCACAATATTTCACAGGAACTATCCACTTCTGCTTCACTACAGGATAAACTACTACGAACAGCGACAAACACGCCCCCACCGGTTGCATGCAATCTATCCTTTCTAAACACCGTCTGTGCCTTTGTAAAAATTTCGGCTGAATTTATCTCTGGCTTCAGCCAGCTTTCTGTACCTATAACGATATCAGCTTCTTTGCTTTCTATCAGTGCTTGAAGTTCCAGTACCTTACCAATGCAGCTTCGGCAGTTTACAACTACAATACCAATTGCTGCTTGGCCCCCGCATGTCCTGACTTTGCCCCGCACCCTTTGAGGCTGTTGCCCTTTCTGTACTATCCCGAGGCCATCTAACCAAAAAAACCGCCCTGTCTACGCCACACAACCCCTGCTACCCGTGTAGCCGCTTGCTGCGTGTAGTGGACTCCTGACCTATCCAGCAGAACCCGAAACCCCACCACCCTATGGCGCAAATCGAGGAATCTGCAGCCCACACGGTCGCATAACCGTCTCAGCGTCTGATTCAGACCCTCCACTCGGCTCTGTACCAAAGGTCCGCAGTCAGTCCTGTCGACGATGCTGTAGATGGTGAGCTCTGCTTTCATGCCGCTAGCGAGACTCGCAGTCTTCACCAAATCAGATAGCCGCCGGAAGCCAGAGAGGATTTCCTCCGATCCATAGCGACCATCTGCAGATGGGTGCACCCTGTACCCTTCATGGCATCCGGTAGGACCCTTTCCACAACTGGAATTACTCCCCCCGGTATGCACACGGCGTGCACATTGGTTTTCTTCCCCTCTCTTGCTGCCATATCCCTAAGGGACCCCATTACGCGCCTGACGTTGGAGCTCCCAACTACCAGTAAGCCCACCCTCTGCGACTGCCCGGATCTTGCAGACTGAGGGGCAACCTCTGGAACAGGACAAGCAGCCATCTCCGGCCGAAGATCAGTATCAGCCGGAGACAGAGCCTGAAACCGGTTCGTCAGACAAACTGGAGAGGCCTTCCATTCTGTGCTCCAGAATGTCTTCCGCCCCCTGCCACACCTCTAGACGACCTCCCACTCTACCACAGGTGAGGGATCAGCCTCAATGTGGGCAGTGTCCCGAGCAGCCAGAGTCGTAGTCCGATCGGGAGATGCGTGGGACGAGCTGGCAGTCCCCGACAAACCCCCATCCGGACCCCCACAGTGATGCCCATTGGCAACAGCCTCAAGCTGTGTGACCGAAGCCAACACTGCTTGAAGCTGGGAGCGAAGGCATACCAACTCAGTCTGCATCCGAACACAGCAGTTGCAGTCCCTATCCATGCTAAAAACTGTTGTGCAAATAACGTCTGAATTAATCTACAGAGAGCACAAACAAATCGACACAAAATTTAAACGGTTATTAAAATGCAAGAATGCCTAGTAAATGCAGTAATGCTGCTACTTGCGCACTGCTGACACACTGCTCGGCGGCGGAAGGAGACTACGCGATTTTACACTATTCAGGTACTAAAACGCGATGCTACAACTCTCAAATACCATAAAACGCCCTAAATTTATGATTTAAACAATGCAAGTACCAAAAACACGCAAAGAAATTAAGAGTTAAACTATGTAACAAATGAGTGAGCTAGGAGTATACGACTTTCTGCTGGCAGCTGCTTATCCAACGGCGGCAGGGAGCACACTGGCTGTGACCAACCGACACTGGCCGTTCAAAACAAAAACAGAAGACAGACGACTACGCGAATTTACACTATTCAGGTACTAAAACGCGATGCTACAACTCTCAAATACTATAATACGCCCGAAATTTATCAATTAAACAATGCAAGTACCAAAAACACCCAAAGAAATTAAGAATTAAACTATGCAGAACATTGCCTTGACACCAGTCATCCTACGGAATACAACAACACGGAGAGTCTGGCTTGCACGTCCAGCTATTGGGATAGTGTTACTAAGGAAGCTGTTGAAATCGGACTATCAAGTAACCTTATTAACAGAGATGGTGGATTTTGTTTAAATGCTGCTTGGAATCCGGCTCTGTCTCTCATCAAAAAAACAGAGGGACAGAATTAGTGATACCTCACCTGTTGATTAATAGTAACTATCGATATTTCTGATGTTGGCTATCTTTGGTTGTGTTGACACTTGTTCCGTGTTTGGTGTCTTACTTGTTTCTCCTCTGTGAACTGAGGTATTAAATTTGCTTGCACATATTTACTTCCTTGCATTTATGCCTTGAGAATGGCAAGGTGTGCTCCAGTCGAAATATCGGCGGTGTTCGACGACGTCACCCGGCAGGAAACCCGTAAGTTATTTGAACAACTGAGGATATTTTAATTATTCTAGTTCCATGTGTGTTCAATCTCACATTTGGCATGCTGTGAAAATGTTATGTCTCTACCATCAGCACTTTCTAGAAAACGGGTCAGTTATTGCAAAAAATTTAGTTGAGAGATATTGAGGTTTAAGCCTTTTTCTATTACAAATTGTTATACAGACTTACATTTATGCGTCTTTTATACATTAGAATTGCCCTGACCCATAGTCTGTGTCTTCTTCAGTGTCACAACAGTCCAATGTTTGCCTCCTCCTTTTCTTTCTTGCTTCTTTTGTAATTTGCTGAGCAGTTAACCCTACGTCATGTACACAAAGCTCTTCCAGTTACCGCAGTCCTTTAGCTGTGTTCTGTCCAAATATTACCCCTAACTTCTCCAGAACGTTAAGTCTTCCATAGGTCCCACCATTAAAAGTTATTACAGGATCAGACCCTGCTAACTTTAGAGTCATAAGGCCAACAAATACATTTTTAGGCACACACCACCACACAACATTACTGAAGGACTCATTCACATTCTGAGTCTTCCCATGTAAACACTTCTTTAGTAGCTCAGGATTTGCCGAAACTCTGTAAATAGGTTTGATTGCCTCCATTACTGCCAAAGGAAGAGAATGTTTATGTGTAAAGGCATGCAGGGTGGCATAACATTCGGCTTGCCTATATTTACACCAAGTGTCTGGTGGAGGTGGAAACAAAGCATGACATGGCTTTTCATCAGTTGATATTAGATGAATGAAAGTGCTCCACACAGCTCTTTTCATCTTCTCCAAATTTTCACAGTTATCTCTAATGGCCTTCTTATAATATTCATGTAATTCATCAATTACTTTGTCCGTTAGTCTTTCAGCATTTCGAGCTGAAACCTTTTTTGACGAAAGTATATCTCCTGAACACGGTAAGAACGAGATTCGAAAGTAGGTTATCCTACATTTTATGTCTCAAATGTATGGACTGTTTTATCATACATCGAGAAGGCACAAAACAAGGCAATTCATAGCCTTCTAGACTGTGTAATTTCCAACATATGACTGCTCAACTGTGGCAGTACATGCGTAGCCGCGAATTTTGACAGCCACATGTCAACATTCAAAATATTATTTGTAGGTCTCACAACTATCTGATTTTAATTTATTATATACCAAAATGTTCAGGAAAGTCCAAAGTACATTATGGAGTAGAAAACTTAAAATGTCAAATTTAAGTGAATTTCACATACAATGTCCCTTTAATATAAGTTTACCAGTCTTTAAACTATGACAGTTTCTACAAGAAAAAAGCCTAGTTTATGGTTATATTTTTTACGTCCAATTTCGTTGTAAGAGAGAGCAATTAGTTCTACATCTTTGGTGCTTTTTCTCCACAGCTTTAATCTCTGTGGATGCATGTTACCCATTTCTATCCAAACAGCTTTCTCACATTGAAATTTATTAATTTTATGGCACCTGTAGCTCAAACAGCAGTGTTAACACCTGGGAATAAATTATTCACACACATAATTAATTACCTTAAAATTAATAATCATTATTGCTATTTACAGTTCAATTAACTTCCTTTTTATAAGACACTTTGCAATCTGGAAAACACCTTGGTTTCATATTTACTTTGATTTTCATTATAAGAAGAAGTTCGATTACTTTCATTGAAGTCTATTAATCGACCACCTACGTAATAATTGTCTCAAAAAGACTTTCTTACTACCTAATCATTAACTTAGGTCAAATCCTCTAATGTTTTGTACACTTCCTTATGTAGTATAAATTTCAGTCATACTGCTGTGTTAATGCTTGTAGTTAATAATGTTATAAACAGTTAATATTTTACCTGATTGTGGGATTACCAGACAGAAAGCATTAGGGTGAGGAACACTCTCAGTCTTGAAAGATCCATTATAACTGAATTTAAACTTCGCAATTTTATTGCCTGGCTCACTAAATTTCTCATGAGCATTCACAAGTATAACTTCCCTAACACTGAACTTCACTGGTTCTACATCCCTATGGCGTCTTTGACTCTTGTTTCACCATGCTTGCACAATGTTTTATCTTAGTAATTCTTTCTTCTGTGAAACATCTACGTCTTGTCACAATGGAAAATTCATCGTTTCTCCCACTATACTTTTTTACTAACATATCCTTACTTGCAGCATGTAACGTAGTTCATAATTTCTTCAAAGTCAGTGACACATTTGCCCCATCTCTTGTGATTGTTGTGGCAATATGTTCTAAAGTACCAACTCAGCTCATGCATGTAACACTTGGCTTGACGGGCGGTAAGCAGACATATGAATAACTTCTGTTCCTTTGTCTTTCATATCAATGATAATCTAGCTGACGTTCTTTTGGTAAAGTTTTTGCTCAGAACTGATGTCTTTCTTTGAAATACAGACCTTTAAGTGACACAAGCCATCAATGTCCTAAAGAATGAAGGTGGACTATAATGCCAGTTATGACATGGCATCCCCTCTGGCCTAGATGCATTCACTGATTATTTTGGGAAGAGTGTCATACAGCCTTTGTATCCTCTCCTGAAGCAAGATGTTCCACAATCACTGTAACTGGTACTTGACATTGTCGATACTGATACTGGGACAGGGATGATGTCGAAGCTGATCCAACACAGGTTCTATTGGGAAAAGATGTGTGGATCTTTCTGGGTTCTGGAGTACTTCAGCATCACACAGACCATAAAGTCATGTGCCATGTGCCGATGAGCTTTACCCCATTGGAAAATTGCATCCTAGTACTGTCACATGAGAGATACAGAGGACACAGGATGTTCGTGACCTACGATTGTCGTGGCAGAGTTTCCTCAGTCTCTATCACTCATGTACTGGAATTATGCTTGACAGTTTCACACAACATAAGTCTTGGAGTAACACTGCTGTGCCTATCCAAACCACTGGAAAAATAGGACCTCTCCCCAGTCGATGTCATACTTGCTGATGATAGTAATCCGGGGTAGTGCAGAACCGTGATTTATTGCTGAAACTGCAACCCCATTCATTAGCAGTCCACGGTTCCCTATCAAGACACCACACCAAAGGCAGCTGTTTGTTTTGCGGTGTTAATGGCAGCCTACACCAGGGGGTGGTAAGTCCCTAGTCTAGCTGCATCTAGGCTCTCGACAAAAATGCAAGATGACACAAAATGTGGCAGGGAACCTATTACTTGTTCTCAGATTTCAGGTGCAGATGTGAAGAGGTAGCGATGTGCTTGGTGCACATGTCGACCATTCTGTGTGGTGGTCAGACGTGGTCGCCCACAGCCATGACCTCCATGCAATCTAACCAAAGACCACTGTCGTATTCGAATGCCCCACAAACTAGGATTTACATGTTTCGAAAAGCAGACAAAATGAAGGTCCACCATGAGACCCCTGGAAACCTTGTGAAGGGCTAGTAATACTGTCTCACAATAGTGAGTTCTATCTTCATGTCGTTCACAGTGGTCATTCACCACCACTCTGTTCACATTCCTTATATACGTTACCAAGTTAAGTGAGAACACTAATCATGGACAACACTAATGCAGTGTGCTGGCTGTTCTACACCTCGCAGGCAATAGGAACTCTGGTCGTTTACACACCTGATGATAGTGCGTTCGTGTATAAAGTTACACCAGTCATCCGACCAGATCTTATGGGTCCTTGACTTTTTTTGTCGGGCAATATAGTTGAGGATGTTGGAAATATGTACAGCTTGGGGGAGAAAGGGTCTCATAGATTGTGTGCTGCAAAGAGATGTGTTTAGTTTAGTGTAGTAACAGTTTGTTCTTAGGCAACATTACGATCCATTGGAAGTCTTTCTTGGAAGTGCAGTTTAGGCTTTTTGTACACTTGTAGGATGGTAGGTGGGGGTGATGCTGATGACACGATTCCTTTTCCCTTACTCAGCATAAGCCATGCTCACATACAATCATAAAACTCTCACTGATGATCTGCATCTAGCTATGAAAGTGAATCCACAGGAACGCTATCCATAACACGTTGCTGAATTTAGATGATAACTAACGAAAATATGAATCTCACATCTCTCGATAAGATGGTAGCCTCAATGTAACTTCAGTTTCTCATGGCGCATTTGTTGACTGAACAAACCATGGGTGTACATCCCGTCGATAATGTCGAACGGGTGCGATATTTCGGCGATCAGACCGCCATCGACAGGTGCGTTGATGAACTGAGTTCCTAAGGGCGTGCGGCCGATTTATATCCACTTGCAATGCAAACCGTTCCCTCTGAGGTCCGCATCCGTGGGTATTCTTGGGCAGTCATGGAGACGCTGTGGTACAGTCGACGCAATTGCCCTGTTACCCTGTTCATCAGGTCGACGTGACTGCTGAGCATATCAATTAGCAGCAGTGCTGGTTGCCAAGCCTTTCCGAGATTATAGCTGCAGGTCCGATTCTGAAAATAATCCCTGGTGCGAATATCGATGTCTTCTCTGACGACATTGTTGCATTATCTGGAAGTCTGCTCTAAAATACTAGTGCGTTTTCGTATTCCATAACATATGCCAACTAGCTCTGCAGATGATGGGCAGACGGGAGAAGTGTATGATGCGATAAAATAAATTATTCAGATACATACGGGAGACGAAAATTTAATAGTCATGAGGAACTGGAATTCTATAGTAGGAAAAGGAAGAGAACGACAAGTAGTAGGTGAATATGGACTGGGGATAAGGAATGAAAGAGTAAGCCGCCTGACAGAATTTTGCACAGAGCACAATTTAATCATAGCTAACACTTGGTTTAAGAATTATGAAAGAAGATCGTATACGTGGAAGAGGCATAGAGGCATCGGAAGGTTTTAGATAGATTACATACTGGTCAGACAGGGATTTAGGAACCAGGTTTAAAACTGTAAGAGATTTCCCGGGGCGCTTGTGAACTCTGTTATGAACTGTTGATTAAAACTGATGATACTGCAAAAATGTAGGAATTTAAGGAGATGGGACTTGGATAAACTTAAGGAACCGGAGGTTGTGGAGAGTTTAAGAGAGAACGTTAGGGAACGGTTGACAAGAACTGGGGAAAGAAATACAGTAGAAGAAGAATGGTTAGCTTTGAGAGATGAAATAGTGAAGGTAGCAGAGGATCTAGAAGGTAGAAATCCTTGGGTAACAGAAAAGATATTGAATTTCATTGATGAAAATATGAAGATACAGTAAATGAAGCAGGTGAAATGGAATAAAAACATCTCAAAAATGAGATCGACAGGAACAGAAAAACAGCTGAGCAGGGATGGTTAGAGGACAAATGTAAGGATGTAGAAGCATATATAACTAGGGGTAAGATAGATACTGCCTACAGGAAAATTAAAGAGACCTTTGGAGAGAAGGTCTATATGTAATTGAGGGCAATATTATGGAAATGGAAGACGACGTTGATGAAGATGAAATAGGAGATACGATATTACGTGAAGAATTTGACAGAGCACTGAAAGACCTAAGTGGAAACAAGGCCCTGGAGTAGACAACATTCTATTAGAACTACTGATAGCCTTGGAAGAACCAGCCACAACAAAACTCTTCCATCTTGTAAGCAAGATGTATGAGACAGGCGAAATGCCTTCAGACTCCAAGAAGCATATGGTAATTCCAATCCCAAAGAAAGCAGGTGTTGAAAAGTGTGAAAATTACCGAACTATCAGTTTAGTATGTCATGGTTGCATAATATTAGCACGAATTCTTTACAAAAGTATGGAAAAACTGGTAGAAGCCGACCTCGTGGAAGATCTGTTTGGATTCCGTAGAAATGTTGAAACACGTGAGGCAATACTGACTCTACGAATTATCTTGGAAGATAGATTAAGGAAAGGCAAACCTACGTTTCTAGCATTTGTAGACTTAAAGAAAGCTTTTCACAATGTTGACTGGAATACTCTCTTTCAAATTCTGAAGGTGGCAGATGTAAATTACAGGCTATTTACAATTTATACAGAAACCTGTTGGCAGTTGTAAGAGTCGAGTGGCATGAAAGGGAAGCAGTAGTTGAGAGGGGAGTGAGACAGGGTTGTAGCCTATCCCAGATATTATTCAATCTGTATACTGAGCAAGCAGTAAAGGAAATAAAAGAAAAATTAGGAGTAGGCATTAATATCCATGGAGATGAAATAAAAACTTCGAGGTTTGCTGACGATGTTGTAATTCTGTCAGACACGACAAAGAATCTGTGATGGACACTTTCTTGAAAGGAGGATATAAGATGAACGTCAGCACAACCAAAACAAGGATAATCGAATGTAAACGAATTAAATCCGTTCATGCGGAGGGAATTACATTAGGAGACACTAAAAGTAGTAAATGAGTTTTGCTATTTGAGGAGCAAAATAACTGATGATGGTCGAAATTGAGAGGTTATAAAGTGTAGACTGACTACGTCGAAGAATGCATTTCTGAAGACGATAAATTTGTTAACATCGAGTATAGATTTAAGTGTCAGGAAGTTTTTTTTGAAAGTATTTGTATGGAGTGTAGCTATGTATGGAAATGAAACATGTACGATAGACAGTGTAGACAAGAAGGGAATAGAAGCTATCGAAATGTGGTGTTACAGATGAATGCTGAACGTTAGATGGGTAGATCTCGTAACTAATGAAGAGGTACTGAATAGAATTGGGGAGAAGATGAATTTGTTGCACAACTTGAGTGCAAGAATGGATCCGTTGCTAGGACGCGTTCTGATCCATTAAGGGATCACCAATTTAGCATTCGAGGGAAACGTGGAGGTTAAAAATCGTAGAGGGTGGCCAGGAGATGAACACACTAAGCAGATTAAAGAGAATGTTGGTTGCAGTAGTTATTCAGAGATGAAGAAGCTTGCACAGGATAGAGTAGCATCGAGACCTGCATCAAACCAGTCTCTCGACTGAAGACCACAACAACAACAACAACATTGTTCTCTGACATACAAGACTCTGCGCCCGCCGACTTCGTAGGATACATTAGTCGAATGTGACGCTGGTGCTCGACATCGATCTTCGATGGTGCACACTATTTGTCCAAAATATATCTTGCCACATTTGCACGATGTCTGATATGGCCTGGCCTTCGACAGACCGAGATAATTTTTGAAACTCTCCAGTGATTCCCGTGTTCTATTCGGCGGGCAAAAGATAGCCCTTACGCGGTACTCTTCCAGTATGCGCCCGACTTTTCCCAATAGCGCACCTGTGTGCGGTATAAAGACTGTAGGTACGATTTCTTCCATCTCCATAGGTTGTACTGCAGTGGTGGGATGAAGAATGTACTTAACTTGCCAGTCAGAGTATCCGATTCTTCCGAACACAGTTCTGAGATGTTTCAGTTCATCGGGCGGACTCTCTGCCTCAGAGATTGAGTGTGCCTTGTGTACTAGTGTTTTTAGTAATGCTATCTAATTAAGTGCTAACACAGATGAATGTGCCTTTACTTCGGATACATACTGTGGTCCAGAGTGCCATCAGCTCTTCTCTTGACTATGGCGTCGAGGAATGATAGTCTTCTTTTTTATTTGATGTCGATAATGAATTTGACGTTGGCATGTGTGGAGTTTGGATGTAAAAGGACGTCAAGGACTTTGTACCTTTCATGTGGGCACATGACGAAGGTGTCATCCACGTAAGGAAAAAAGAAGTGGGTTCTCATGTGAATGACCTCAGGCCTTATCTTCGAAGACTCCGCATACAAATTCAGAACCACTGGCGACAGTGGTCTGGCCTTGCGATATCCTCCGTTTTCTCATAGTATTCTCCATTAATTAGAAAATACATCGATGTTAGGACATGCCTGAAAAAGTCGGTGGTTATCTCGTCGAACTTTTGACCTATGAGTACATTCAAAAACCCAAGAGGGCAGACATAGCCCAATAGTCCTAAAAATAAAATCAGAGAAAGCGGGCCTAAGAACAGCCTCTATGAAGTCATAATCCAAGATGCCAGCCAAAGATTGCAGTCCATGACACACAAAGACAGCATAATTGTCAGCTTACTTGTGCTATGTATAGTGTCCAAAATGTTTACTTACAAAAATCCGGGGAATGGAATCTTTCTGATATCACAGTGGAACTAGGCCACTTGTCATAAATATAAAACTCAAAGGTTTTGAGTAGTTTAAAATGGTGAGAAATTCAAGCAGCCTATTTAAAAAGACACCTCAGCAATTTCTCGCACCCCTCTGTTGTCGCTGTTAAGTGACACAGCTTGCTCGTTTAAATAATGTCACCCAATGATGAGAGCTGAGTTACCTTAAGTTCGAGATGGTGTCATGTTTCATGTTAAATATTTACGGTGTATGTATGTATGTATGCGTGTGTGTGTGTGTGTGTGTGTGTGTGTGTGTGTGTGTGTGTGTGTATGTGCGTCCGTGAGAGTGAGAGAGTGGTGGGGGGGGGGTGGGGGGAGAGTATGTGTGTAGTAGCACAGAACAACTGCATCTTTATTTAAACAAAAGCAACACCTAGAAGGCCTCTTGTGCACTGCCCCCACTACCCCTGCACTGCCACCCCCACCACCCCTGTGTAAGTCTGTGGCAGAGAGATTCAAGGTGGAAGCATTTCTAAAAGCCTGCACATCCATTGCATCACATCACATATTGTTCGGTAATGTGTCAACAGCCATTACCACTCTGCTTGAGTGTCTGGCATGAAGCATGTTCTTACAGTGCTTGGCGTCTCCCACATGACTGTTAGAAAATACAATAATATAACACTTGTGATGTTCCATAGCTGACACGGCCTGCACATTTGCCATGATTCATGCGATGTAATAGTTGTCAAATTTAAACCACTTGGCTTACAGACCTATGTCACATGTCCCAAAAGTATAAATACGACTTATTTCAACATAAAAAGCAGTTTAAGAAGTGTAAATGCGTCCCTGATTGTAAAAGGCATGTGACGAGGTAGCTGCACTTTGTATGGTCTAGGCATCTGGCGTTGAAAGAGTTGTTTGAAAAATATATGGAAGGGGATGAAGTAGAAAGAAAAATGAATGTCTGGAGTTAACAAAGTAGATTTATTTGTAATTTATTTTTTCCAAACAGATTTTATACTTTACTAATAAGATGAATATGTTTTTCAAAACAGATGACCCACAGGCTGGAAAAGTTCATATCCTTTATAGTTCCTATCATATTTCCTATAAGAGACAATCTATAAAACTGTCAACAATATTTACAAAATACTTTACAATATTTACAAAATTGTTTGTGTACAAACAATATATACGTATTATACATAATATGTCTGACGAATTGGAACAGTTTAATTTGTTTTCGCAGACTGAAGCTCTTACGTTTTTTCAATAGGTTGGAACAGTTTTTACACCTGGAATATTCTACATATACAACACATACATCAACTCTCTGCTTCCATCACTCACGTGAAAAGTGTGATATTTTGATAATTTATGGTGTACCTTATTTTCCCCTCCACCTTAGTGAACAGCTTCGGGTGGGAACCATTTTGTGGAAATTGGTGCACTCGACACAGCAGCAAATCGCAGTGTGCATCATGGAAGTTATTGTGATAAGGTGAGTCTACCTCTAAAACATATCATAATTAGAATCTGCCGCCACAGATGAATACTATTTATTCGACTCATTGTACCTACGGACATATTCACAACGCCTCCAGTGCTCAGAAAACAGCGATCTACCATCAGTCTATGTTTCCATGCATACACTCCAGGATCGCTCAAAAATGTCTCCAAGTAATTGTAAATCTGTATGCAGATAAAGATTTGCATATTTCTCTAAATTAGAGATGTTAAACTCTTCAAACATTAGCCCCGTGCGTATATTCTTCATCCGTAATAACATTGCCTATAAATTTACTGGAGAATGTGGTTTGCCAGGCAATGTGGTTTGGTCGAGTTTCTCCATCGACTCCAGATGTCTGTATGGAAAGATCCATTTCTTCGTTACAGCCTGAAACAGCATCACTTGGATGTGAATGTCAAGTGGGAGGCATATTGTCCTCGCAAATGGTTTCAGAAAATTACCTAAATGGTACCTTCGTAAATCCTAGTGAGCCCAGGAGTACAATATAATATTCTTGGTGATTCTTTTTGTAAACCAAATCTCTTTTCTTGTGGCCTGAGCTATTAAGTAACCTGATCACTGCATGGACAGAAAATAGACAAGTGCTCAACAGGGAAATCAGCATCATACCCGCTCAAATGATGAAAGAGGATGATTGTGTGTCGTGGGAGTTTATAATTCAAGTTGAATGAATGAATTGTGTATTGCACCACAGAATTTGTCAGATACGTTTTTCAGCTTTATTAGCTAATCGCTGCCCACAAATATAGCAGTCAACTGCTTTCTCTGCGTGTCAGTTATAGGAATTTCGGTGTTGTCAATCACATGAACTTTATTTGCAAGTTCCCCAAGCTTAGAGAAACCGTCTTACAGGATGTTGCCTGATGTGTGATCAACCGTAATTGTAACTTCAGTTGTATGTACATACAACCTGCTAGACTGCGACAAGCGATTCCTGTTCTATGAGGGTAGTGTTGAGGCAGTATGATCACCCTCATAGCACACCACAGAAGCGAGACGGAGCTCGAGTTCGGCATATACCACAAAGATTACACGCCATTTTTGAAGGAAATTCTTAAAATTTAGAAATTTATTCGCCTCTGCCGGCTTTTCTACATGGAGCAGTTCTTGTGTAGAGGAATCCCACAGAAGTTCTTTTAATCGCTCGCTCATGGAAAACGTATTCGGGTACCTACGAAAAAATGGCAAATATCACGTTTTGTGCATGGTCGAGAGGAAATTAGGTGGGGCATATTTTGGATACAACAGTAATGTTGTTTCTCACACTAACACATTAACAATAGATCTTCGTGGGCCAACCATTCAATTTAAAGAACTGAATGCTTCAGAGAACTTTGTACTTAACGCCCTGCACATTGTACTTGAGCAACATTCACCCAGGCTGTAGATGTGAACAGACATGTCGGAATTCTGCCTCTTAAATTAGAGACGTCCTGGTTTTCATGGAAAGCTCAATTTCATCAAGACTATATAATGTTTGTAGTAGTCATTAAGTTCATCAGTGTTGCTTTTATTCACAGGCACAAAATGAATCTTAAAATTTCTCTTGCAATCCAGAAGTGACTATGCAAAGCAACAGTTATTGTTATTTTGGACATTATAACGCTGTATTCTAACTACATGTTATGTACGATGGAAACAGGAAGAGCTGCCATCAATAGGTTCACACACAGGCATAAGAATGTCGAAATACATGACTGTACTACAGAGCTTTCCCAGAATGCATTTACTGTAATTCAGAGAATCAGGCCTGTATAACATTAAGGGCAGATTTCCCAAACCACTCAGATATTGAAGTCCCCATGATAAATGACATTTTCACCTCATGTATGTATGGCGGTATTTCAAACACCTTACTTTGCCGAAACAATGAACTCACAGGACAGCATATGTTCAACTTAATGGCGAAGTACTGCGGATCATTTACGAACTTTGAAAGTCTCCAGACACATTAGATTAGATTAGGTTAGATTAGTACTTGTTCCATAGATCATGAATACGACACTTCGTAATGATGTGGAACGTGTCAGGTTAATAAAAGGTGTCTATACAAGATATTATATTAGACAAAGTATTACATGACACTCAATATTTTTTAATTTTTTTTGTGGGGATTGGGAAATTACCCACTTACTATATCCAAAATGTCATCTATTGAGTAGAAGGAGCTGCCACTAAGAAATTCTTTTAATTTACTTTTAAATGCTATATGGCTATCTGTCAGACTTTTGATGCTATTAGGTAAGTGAGCAAAGACTTTTGTGGCAGCATAATTTACCCCCTTCTGAGCCAAACTTAGATTTAGTCTTGACTAGTGAAAATCATCCTTTCTCATAGTGTTGTAGCCATGTACACTGCTAGTACTTTTGAATTCGTTCGGTTTGTTAATAACAAATTTCATAAGTGAATATATATATTGTGATGCTACAGTGAAGATTTCTAGCTCTTTAAATAATTGTCTGCAGGATGATCTTGGATGAGCTCCAGTGAATTACCAAAAGGAGAGGTTCATGATATCCCACTGCTTTATTGATGTCCCCAAGTGCTAATCATCTCACTTAATACAGTAAACTGATGCCCACTACCTGATACTTGTTGCTGCTAACAGAAAGTGAAGAGCGGCTGCTACTGGACGATAGATGATAGTTATTATTACTAAGATCTCATCGAGTTGTAATAAAATGGAACACCGACAGCCGTCCTTACGATGTTATTCATTATACAGCTACAAGCTTCTGTGCTTCAGTACACCATCTTCAAGCCTTAACTGACGTTGAGGGTTTTAACTCCAGTCACATACGATTCATCGGTGTCCAACATTTATAAACTGGTTTTTGCAGACTACCTGTAACATCGGCGTGGTGTACCCAACCATCAATTACCAACTGACCAAATGTCGACGGTCCAAGTGTCAGTGACGCTGCCACCAGCAATGGTCCCAGTGTTGGTGTTGGTGCAGGCCATGGTAGCAGTGTTTGTAATGCTGTAGTTGGAGGTCTGAGTGTAGACAATGGCATTGGAAATCACGGTAGTAATGGCACAGGTGCTGGTGGTGCCAGGAGCAGTGCTATGGCTCGCAGTCGTCCAGTGGGGACGATTCTGGGGGTGGGGATGGCAAACCGAAATAGTTCAGTATTTCTGGAAAACACCAATGGTCTACAAATATCATGAATAAAAGATATACACGTACACACACAAACACACACACACACACACACACACACACACACACACACACATACACACACACAGAGAGAGAGAGAGAGAGAGAGAGAGAGAGAGAGAGAGAGAAGGAGAGAGGAAGAGAGAGACAGACAGATATGTAAGAACTCGGCCTCAGCTGTATCATTCAAGGGTATGTACCCAACTTCATGCTTCTTGTTGGGTATGCCTTTGCTCTTGTCACCAGCTTCGATGTCGAATCGAAAACCCAGAGCCAATATATCATCCAACATATGACTGCACTTATTCACACGAGATTACCTGTGACACTGTCAATGCAGTCAACCGACACGACGCAGACAATTGGCACACTAGCTAAAACAACAGTCTGTATACGTTCTGTGATGGTGTTGTCAAATCAAGAACAATTACAGGTGTATGTGACAAATCAGAATCATTCAACAATCCTAGAAAAACATCAGTCAATAACTACAATATGGAAACTACACATCTAAGTATATAGTGTAAGATGGGGTAAAATTGTTACAATCCCGTTTTTACACATTTACCAGTTAGTTACACTGGTCAACAGTCGATTTCCCAATTTAAGTTCTCACAACAAAAGGCTTTGTACAAATCAGTTGTATGAGTAAGTTCATAAGTACTACAAATCTATTGACGCCATCACGATTGTGACGATGCTTGAGTCAAAACAACAAAAAACAATAAATCCCTGTCTGATTTGCAATCTACATTAATTATCCTAGTAATTTGCTAAAATTTAAATATGAAGCTTGGTAGAGCCAGCTTAGTACTATATTTCTAGTAATTTATTATTATTGTTCTTAAACTGTAATATCATGACATGTCCAATAACCTTGTAAAAGTAATCTACAGATAAATAAAACTACTACTGCTGCAGCTGCTACTACTACTACCACTGATGTGCTGTCAGTACTGTTGATGCATTGGATCTCTTCGACAAAACATATGTTAGATGCCAAACAGCTTATACGGCAATCAATGGATTCAAAGTAAAGCCATTTTTTTAGTTGCAATGGACCTAATGTAACCTGTCGTCAAAGACTGATATTTTTAGAGGAAGGATGAAGTGACAGGGTTAAATTTATTTCCACTTAAAAGTTTTTCAGCATTTTGGTTCTTAATGCACGATAAAAACTGCTATTTGTTTTGGTGTTGTTTCTATTATTTTTTCCGTCATACTTTGGTGGCCTTTTGTAGAGACAATGGTGAAGTTAGAAACTAATGAAATATTCTTGAAAATCTTAAAACATTATGCATATTTTTCTATCTGAAATTGGTATTGTTACTTCTTGAGAATATGAGGAAATGTTTCGTATGTGGCGACAAAAGTAAAATAGTTTCTGCTATGTTATTTGAGTGGGATATACAGCTGCAGTAAATTGACCCGCATTAGCGGGGTAATGTTAGTACAAATTTTTACTTTTTATTAAACAATAAAATGGGTGGTCCATTGATAGTTACCGGGCCAAATATCTCACGAAATAAGCATCAAACGAAAAGGCTACAAAGCATGAAACTCGTCTAGCTTGAAGGGGGGAATCCAGATGGCGCTATGGTTGCCCCGCTAGATGGCGCTGCCATAGATCAAACGGATA
Source organism: Schistocerca americana (assembly GCF_021461395.2). Lineage (NCBI taxonomy): Eukaryota > Metazoa > Arthropoda > Insecta > Orthoptera > Acrididae > Schistocerca > Schistocerca americana. The sequence goes on from NC_060123.1 coordinate 256,101,043, forward strand.
TCAACTGCGTTTTTTTTATATAGGAACCCCTATCTTTTATTACATATTCGTGTAGTACGTAAAGAAATATGAATGTTTTAGTTGGACTACTTTTTTCGCTTTTTGATAGATGACGCTGTAATAGTCACAAACGTATAAGTACGTGGTATCACTTAACATTCCGCCAGTACGGACGGTATTTGCTTCGTAATGCATTACCCGTGTTAAGATGGACCGTTTACCAATTGCAGAAAAGGTCGATATCGTGTTGATGTATGGCTATTGTGATCAAAATGCCCAACGGGCGTGTGCTATGTATGATGCTCGGTATCCTGGACGATATCATCCAAGTGTCCGGACCGTTCGCGCGATAGTTACGTTAGTTAAGGAAACAGGAAGTGTTCAGCCACATGTGAAACGTCAACCACGACCTGCAACAAATGATGATGTCCAAGTAGGTGTTTTAGCTGCTGTCGCGGCTAATCCTCACATCAGTAGCAGACAAATTGCGCGAGAATCGGGCATCTGAAAAACGTCGGTGTTGAGAATGGTACATCAACATGGACTGCACCCGTACCGTATTTCTATGCACCAGGAATTGCATGGCAACGACTTTGAACGTCGTGTACAGTTCTGCCACTGGGCACAAGAGAAATTACGGGACGATGACAGTTTTTTTGCACGCGTTCTATTTAGCGACGAAGCATTATTCACCAACAGCGGTAACGTAAACCGGCATAATATGCACTACTGGGCAACGGAAAATCCACGATGGCTGCGACAAGTGGAACATCAGCGACCTTGGCGGGTTAACGTATGGTGCGGCATTATGGGAGGAAGGATAATTGGCCCCCATTTTATCGATGGCAATCTAAATGGTGCAATGTATGCTGATTATGTACATATTGTTCTACCGATGTTACTACAAGATGTTTCACTGCATGACAGAATGGCGATGTACTTCCAACATGATGGATGTCCGGCATATAGCTCGTGTGTGGTTGAAGTGGTATTGAATAGCATATTTCGTAACAGATGGATTGGTCGTCGAAGCACCATACCACGGCTCTCACTTCACTGGATCTGACGTCTCCGGATTTCTTTCTGTGGGGAAAGTTGAAGGATACTTATTATCGTGATCCACCGACAACGCCTGATAACATGCGTCAGCGCATTGTCAATGAAAGTGCGAACATTACGGAAGGCGAACTACTCGCTGTTGGGAGGAATGTCGTTACACGTATTGCCAAATGCATTGAGGCTGACGGACATCATTTTGAGCATTTGTTGCATTAATGAGGTATTTACAGGTAATCACGCTGTAACAACATGTGTTCTCAGAAATGATAAGCTCACAAAGGTACATGTATCACATTGGAACAACCGAAATAAAATGTTCAAACGTACCTACGCTCTGTATTTTAATTTAAGAAAACCTACCTTTTACCAACTGTTCGTCTAAAATTGTGAGTCATATGTTTGTGACTATTACAGCGCCATGTATCACAAAGCGAAAAAAGTGATTCAACTAAAACATTCATATTTCTTTACGTACTACACGAATATGTAATAAAAATGGTGATTCCTATTTTAAAAAAACGCAGTTGATATCCGTTTGATCTATGGCAGCGTCATCTAGCGGGCCAACCATAGCGCCAACTTGTTTCCCCCTTCAAGCTAGGCAAGTTTCGTTTGACGCTTATTTCGTGAGATAGTTGGCCCGGTCACGATTCCATAAACAGGTTGGAATGAAACTGTGGCTGCCTTCCGGTGTTATGTACTCACTGTTAGAGGAACGATTGTGGGTGTATGAACTGACCATCAAAACGCAGTTTTTAAAAGGGGTAGACATGCATCATGCGGTTCTAGGTCTGGATGTACACTGCACCTCAGGACTGAGTATTATGTGAACCTTGAGCACACAGTGCAGGTGAAATATTGAGCCCAGAGATTGTTTCAAAATATATCATTGACTTGTCATCCAACTTAATCGTATTAGTAGTATAATACACACACTGAACATTCCTTCTTCTTCATCCTAAGGAGGTGGAGTGGTGGGCATATATATCCTTGTTGATATCTGTGATGGTTCAACTCCATCACGTCATTATGGTGTCTCGAACATCTGATGTAAGGCTCTGGTACGTCCTGCATGCATTTTAATCAAATATACACACTTGTCAAGTGGCTGTAGAGGGTGGGGGCCTGGCTTTGATGGCTTGATGCCTGAATGAACTCTTCCCTATTGAACTACCTATAAGGTGACTTGATCCACCATCACACAAGTAGCGCATGGTCTTACTGTGCTATGTGACTCTACCTAACGAAAAATCGAGATTAGAAACTAATTCATCATGTGTGCGTTACGTAGGTCGGTATTGGCTCAGTTTGACTTCTATGAAGCAGAGTTTCTGTATACAGAACGAACTCATCTATGCCAGGCCCTAGGAACATAACCTGTTGTGGAGCAGTAGAATTAGGTTACGGACATTTTTTAAAAGGCGATTGAAGTGTGTGTTATCGATATGTGGACTGTGATGTGTACTTATGTAAGTGGTACTGACTGGGTTACGTTAAACTGTGTTAATCTTAATGTGAACACATGTTTTCTGTCTCTATTCACTGGTGGTCATAGGCACCATGTTCGTTTACATTGAATACCAGTGCTTATTTTCGCCAAGGGCATTTGGGACAGTTCGTAGCTCCTTTATTGCTCATATTTTGGCTACCGTTTGGTTTTTCTCTGATTTATCTGATGCTACCTTAATTTGTAATAAATATGTTCATTGAATGTTGTTGCACACTTCTCGACCTGATACCACCACTACTAACTGCCACTATAATTTCGAACTGCAGCATTCAGTTTTGAGAAATTTCACTTTTCCGATAGGTTTCTTGAATCAACGATCGTGGAGAGTGTCACGGTAACTCATTCATTGTTTGCAAAGATGCTGAAGGGGATGTCTATAAGGAATTCGTTGAGGAAGCCTTGAGTGCCAATTAGTATATTTGTGGCTTGATTTGCTATAATGAAATATTTTACATCTGATCCTGGAAGTGTTAAATAACACAATTTCAGTAGGTGGAAAGTAGTTAATTATATAAGTATGGAGTATTAATGTGGATGCCGCACTGTATGATGGAAAGTAATCAGAAGTTACAAATTCAACATGGATGTCAATTAATCTCGTCTGTATACTCGCATTCAGTTTTAAACAATCGAAATTAATCGGAGCTAATGTCTTAAAGGCCTTTGGATTGAGCAAACAAGCATCATTCTCTTCACCCACATAGTGTGATGAATGAATCCTTCCATTAATATCAAATAAAATGCTGTAGACATTAGTAAACCAACCTTGTTGTATACTGCCATAGAGGTAAAACTCCGAACGTAGAAAAACTTTGGCATTTGTTATATTAAATTTGTTGAATCCACTCGAATCATACTTCAGGATCATTTACCTATGAGTCAGAAACGCGAGTAAGATAAACAAGGCATTCCTAAACGAGTTAATGTTTTAACAGTCCGTGATTAACAGGATCCACTCAGAAGTAGAAGATATCCAAACAGTTCTCATGATCTGAAGTTAAAAGCAACTGAATGCCACAACTGGGTAAACTGTATATCCCCCACAACTGGCTGGTTAAATCAATTCAAAGGTCGGAGAAAAGCAAAGTACACGGACCTGGGACCTTCACCTGTCACGGGCAATTGCTCTACCGACTGAGGAGCTTCTTTCGATTCTGTGCGGATATCGCATGACGTGTCTCAAAGTATTTATGACGAAACCTTTACTTACCATATATTACACACGGGGGCCATCCTCCTGACTGAACTCACTAAGCTACAGCGTCGGCCGCTATCCAAGCATGACTGACGACATGCCCTCACAGATTTACGTCCGTCGGTACCTAATCACAAATCGCCACATACTCTGCTGCACAGTGAAAATTCATTCTGGAATCAACCCGGAGTCTAAGCCTCATCTCCGCACTATTATTTTTTCCAGAAATCCTAGACTCACGAGGTATCCTGTAGAATTGTGAAGTCTGAAAGACATGCGACGGGGGTAGGGACAGAAGTCAAACTCTGGAGGCGGAACCTAAGTTGTTTTTGAATAGCTCAGCTGGTAGACACTTGCCCGTGAAATGCAGAGTCCCCAGGTCCGTGTCCTATCTAGCCCACAGTTTTAGTGTTCCTGGATGTTTTAAATCAGCTCACGCTCCACTGAAGAGTGAAAATTCTTTCTGGGCACTGAGTTGTGTTCGCTAGGAAGTCTTCAGTCCAATAGCATACCTCCCGTTTGCACGAAATCTCATTTACTAGGCCAAGTTTTGGAACTGCGCAGAGGTCTTTATGAAAATCAACACACGACATGAACAGGAGATCCTCTCTTTTACCTGCCCTCTTCACAATCTCTCTAAAGAAGGCAAGCTAGGTTTTAAAAGAGCAGTGTCATCGTTCATTCGTATAGACAAGTGGTTCAGTACCCAGAAAAGTCGTGATATCCCAACACAATATACTGGGTATTTCACAATTGCTGTTACAGTCTTGTACGGGTAGTAGAGCAGACTTCGTAGATAAACTTTTGATGAGGAATCGATGACCGCATGCACCGTTTGGCTGTAAAATCGGTATGAAGATGGGATTACATTCCAGTCCTCTGATTCACAGTTTGCACACAGAGGAGACTACGTGCTCTAAGACGCCCATGACACAGACAACGTTTTGAGCATTAGTCATCGGGTTCTCTTACGTGTGACGAAGGACGCCCTCTTCAAAATCAAGACGCGGCGTGTCGGTGGAGTCCCACAAGAAACCCTCCTTGTTGCGAACGAACCAGTTTCTCGCAGCCATTGTTGTACTTAGACGAAAATGGTATGTAATGTTGTAATTACGACAGCGACTGACGACAGAGCCCTCTTCATAGTGAGTGTGCGTCCCATGAAGAAACTGGGAAGTAATCACATATTCAAACTCGTTTGGAATCCAAACTGTCTATTACTGGAAATGAGTTCCAGAATGTCTACTAAGTACCCTCTACAGCCACCATAAGCCTGTAATAAGGATTACGAAAGACCTTGTACATTCCATAATTAGTTAGATACTACATCTATACCTACCGGAGCGAATAATAGATTTAGGGATAGATGTTTTTGGGAAGTACGCGAAACATAAAGTGGCTTTGGTAATACCAATAAATGACTGCAAAGTGTACATGTAAATAGATCAATTAGAAGAATTAAAGTCTAAGCGTACGATAGATTTTAAAGACAGGGAAATTACAATTGTGCTACGGCTGATGTCGGATGAACATTCACTACGTATCTCCACCTTGTTCCTCTTTCGTAATCACATGTCAACTTCGTCCGTTCTTGGTGTAATGCGTCGATTCATAACTTCTTTCTTTCCCTATTTTGACTGCAAACTTTCCTACAAAAGCGATAAGAACTATCAATATAAATCTTCGGTCGAAATTTACAGGCTGAAAGTCGTTTAGCGATGCTTAAAGGGTATTGTGGCATATGGAAGTCACGGTTCGTGGTGGCTCGTTACAGAGCAATCATGTAATTATTATTTATCCGATCTGTTACCCAAGTTAGCTTGGTCTTGTGGGAATACCTTCGAAATAGAGAAAAAACATCTAAGAATCCGTCACCAAAACGTACAGCACAAAACACAGAGTAGTGCTGCTACGCTATACAGATGCAAGCGAGAGTGTTGTCATGTGGCCGCTGATATTGAGTACGCGGCAGTAGGTGGCAGCACAACGCAGTTAACATAAAAATGTATGTTTTTGGGGGTGTTCGGATACTTTTGATCACAAGGTGTATATTATTGTAATACGCAGTAGAAAACAAGTGCGAAATAATGAAGCTTACATACGTGAACAGAAGGTAGGGAGTGGAGCGAACTGATACTGAAGGTACCTGCCGGTATTGCGGCCTCCTACACCGAGATGCAGCGGATTGCACGGAACCAAATCGGATTCTCGGAGAGGGTCGAGAGACGTACGATTTCCAGCGATCGCCTCCAAGGCCCCGCCGCAAGTGGTAGCAATCGGCGAGTCGTGAGTTCCCACGGCATCGGCGGCCGCCCCACCCAGTGGCAGCCGAGCGAAGGGAAGGGAAGGGACGGCACTGTGGCTGCGGCTGCGATGCGCGCTTGCGCCACGACGCCCCCCTGTACAGCTGCGCGCCTACGCTGCGGCCGACGGCGCATCCGCCCCGGCGGCGGCCGAGCACACCAGGAGATGCCATCACGGAAGCCGCGCCGCTCGCAGGTAGCGCTGGCTCCCCGCGCCCTGACCTTGCTTTCTACGCACGGCGCGCGATGGCGATCGGCTCGCTATTTATAGCCGCGGTCTTCCACCTTTAGTAAAGCGGTGCGCGTCACCGACGTTTTAAGCCTGACAGATGCCGGTGCTGACTCACATCGCACAGTCAATGATTGCGGAAACTCACTGAGGGTCTTAGATGATGTGTAAGCCTAGGGAAAACCTGAATACGCCTTAAGTCGGTAATGGTTGCGATGGTACACAGCGTGAAGGAAAATTCGTGCACTCAGACTTCGCAGAACAACTGATCACATACTAGCAATACCAAAATGTCTCTTACAAAATTTCGTCCGGGCGACATTTCGGGCAGTAAATGGACGTTAAAGATTGGCATTCTGGAACACTGTAATCACGTGAGGCGTTACTACTTCTTTCAGGCCAGAGGAGCAGCGCTGTCCACTTGATGCAGGGGATAGTATTTTGGTTTAGCATGCAGGAAGTAGAGGGTTAGATTCTGTATCGAGGGCCGACCGCTGTGGTCGAGCGGTTCTAGGCGCTTCAGTCTGGAACCGCACTGCTGCTACGGACACAGGTTCGAATCCTGCCTCGGGCGAGGCTGTGTGTGATGTCCCTAGGTTAGTTACGTTTAAGTAGTTCTACGTCTAGGGGACCCATGACCTCAGATGTTAAGTCCATAGTGCTTAGAGCCATCTGAATCGAGGCATATTTGTTTTTATTTGCTAAAGACAGTCTGCGTGGATAGCTATCTGGCTTTTTAATCGTCGTACAGTGATTACAGTGGGTCTTCTACAAAGCATTTACAGTTACGTACTATGAACGCAGAAATGGAAATACAATCCTTTGCATTGGTCAGCTTTTAAAGAAACCTTCCGTAGATCGTGGATACGATTTGTTTCGCACCACTGCATGTACTACATTCCAGACTTGTTTTCTTGCACCCTCTCCCAACGGTCCCATCGATTGACACCAACAATTATTCTGCCACGTCCAGGTCCATCACATTTCGTTAGGGCCTAACGTCAGCAGTAGGGGTAGCAACGTGCTTTGCAAATAATTTCGATTGGACCGTTGACGAAGGGTAGACAGGAAACAGGTTTAGAATCTAGTAGATGCAGTGAAGCGGGATAATTCGCGTCAGCGACATGCAAAACAGCTCCTTTAATAGCTCACCAATGAAAACAATTGTAGTTCTATTTCTGTGTTTGTAGTACGTAACTGCAAATGTTTTGTAGAAGATCCATTGTAGCCGCTGTATGACGGTTAACACGGAAGATACCGTACCACGCAGACTACTTTTAGCAAATAAAAACAAATAAGTTTGAACCCGGAATCGAACCCTCGACCTCCTGCATGCTAACCCAAAACGCTACTTATTGCACCAGCTGCATAGCACTGCTCCGGTGGTTGACAGAAGTAGTTACCACTCATGTCATTACAGTGTTGCCGAAATGCCAATCTTTAACGTCCATTTACTGGCCGAAATACGCGCAGTACGAAACTTTGAGAGACATTTTTGTATTGTTAGTACGTGAGGAATAGCGCTGCGAAGTCCGAGTGCGTGAATTTTTCGTCAGCCTATATATACCGGATTTTCCAGTATGGGATGTCAAATGCCGTTATATAGTTGTGCTAGCGTTTGTAGATTCCGCCACCTGTGGAATCCATCGGACCGAGCTTTGTTTTATAATGCTGCAGCACAATTTCCGAATAGTAGCTTCATCTGTGTGTCGTGTCACACTATGGATACATCCAACACTTTGTATGCAGCAGGCTTGAAGAAATTAGCAGGAATTAACAAAACGCAGAAGTAATCACCAGGTCTCATCTCGGAATAAACGAAGTTAACTCGGTGTAAAACTGGATTTTAGCAAGTTTATCATGCTCCATTTTGGTTTAGGAATCACAAATTAAATCCTGTACTAATTATTTACACCTAAATAGTTATGCCACGAACAGATACTGGAGTGGGCCACGCAACACCATTCGAGCAAGAGGATCCTCCATATTTTTACAAATGGCTATTCGGACTGTTTGTTGTCCTCGACAAAACTCGGGAGCCGCTTTCTCCCAGCCTCCGCTAGTACGCGGGTTTTCAACGTTATCACGGCACCTGTCATCAAACTAGCTGTCTTCTTATTTATTTGCGCCATTCTATTACAGGGCACCCACTGAAGATATGCCGTTACTTTCTTCTTCCCATCTACATAGGCATCTATTTTCCAAAACCTATCTTACGGTACGTAACGAAGTGTGCCTCTTCTACCGCCATAATTTTTCTCCCTTTCTTGTCACACTCCCAAATGGTAAGTAGAATGAACTATTATCGACCAATTTCATATCAGCTCTAATTTCTCTGATTAGTCAATATGTACGACAGTAAATTAATAGCAAACCTACATGTGCAAATGAAGGACCATACACTATTAATACGAATGTCCAACAAATGAAATACTGTTACATACGATCATTAGAGTGGTAGAACATTAACAATTTCATATAACAAAGTTTGTCGTATCACTATTTGATGCACGATGCAGAATCTAGAATATCATATGCAAGTATAACCTCAGCTTACATGATGCGCTCTAATAGCTTTTAGGGCTAATTCTACCAGCCGACAGTAGTCTTTGTACATAGCCACACTACCAATGATTGACATTATTTCTAATACTAGCATGCCTACTGCATGAGTGCGGTAACAAGGCACAAGATGACAAAGGGCACATTAACATATCAGTCTCAACATAAACCACTGTTAACATAAAAGCAGCTCATGACTCTTTACGACAAATTCATACTGGAGCATTGTCCTAAAACATTAGTTTATCTCAAAAGATAATCATATAATCATATTGCACAATCAAATACCTACTAGTGCCTATCTGCTACGCCCAATACGGGCTGAAAACCTTCAAGGAAGCTGGAACGTTTCAAATAACGCTGATCATTCAGTAAATTGCAACTGTCAGACTTTCTGTGCTTGTATATCTGCACCTCCTCCAATAACTCTTATTTCATACCCTTAGCTTCTTTACACAATAGTTCGATGTCGTTAACAGGTGGGGGCGAAAGTTCTTCTTCGATGATGTGTTCAACAAACGTTGACTTATTCTCATTCATATCCATCCTCGACGGCATATCTTCTTTATATCTTATGGCTATAGACCACCCAGTTTGCCCTATGTAATATGCCGGGCAATCGTTAAATTTCTATTTATAACCTCCTTATTTCAATAGCTTATTATAATTGTTATTGATGAAACCAACAAAATTCCATTTTAAGCTGTTATTGGTGGAAAATGCTACTTTACAGTTGTGTTCATGGAGCACACGTTGCAGTTTATAAGATATATTTCCTATAAACGGAATAGCTATAAATCTTTACGTTCACCCCTGTTGTCCACGGACCTCATCAACGTGGAAACCGTCCTTTTCGTTTTGCGCTCACTTATATTATCGACAATGTTGAGATTATAACCATTATTACCGGCAATCTATTTTAGGGTACACACTTCTTTTTGAGAGTTAACCTGGACAAGAGGTAAATTTATTGCCCTGTGTACACTCGAATTGAAAAAAGCCATTTTCTGCGCCCACGGATGCGAGGACCTGTTGGGAATGACGCAATCTGTAAAAGCAGGCTTTCGACAAATATTTAACTCTATCCCATCGTTAACTACCAATAAAATTAAATCCAAGTAATTAATCTCTCTAGTATTATTCCCTAGTTCCATAGTGAACTTCATATTTTCATGAATAGAATTGAAATGAGTATGCAACTGCTCCAGCTACTTACGGGACCCATCTACCACAAACAACAAATCATGAACATATCGTGCATTGAATCTAATGTTATCTTTAACGTCCATAGCGCTATTGAAAGAACTGATGTCTTTGGAATTGATAAAAATGTCGGCCATAATCCCAGCAAGCGGGCAGTCCATGGCCAGGCCATACGGTTTTTCATAGATCTTCTCATCAAATTCTAAATAATTGTACTTGAGCGTTATACGAAGGAGCGTCATCATTTCAGTGTTTTCCTGCGCTTTCATTTTTTTGTTATTTCGTATGGTGTCGAGCGTGGGCTGTTTCTCATTCGAGACAGTTTTTTAACGGTTGCTGTTGTCGCTGCCAGGATGAAAATAATTAATATTTATTGTTAAATGAAGTGATTTAATGACAAATATTAAATAGGTAAGTGCTGTCGAACTGTATGAAAGATAATTTGTGTTCTCAGGGTCTTTCATGATGGAAGGGGCTGAACGGTAGAAGCGTAAGGGAAGGTAGTTCACCAGGTTGTGGTCATGCACTTCCATCCTTCGTATGTCTGCAAACTAAAGAGCGAGAGGGTGAGTCCCCATTCTCGCTATCCCGTTACGTGACAGGAAGCAACTACAGAATGTTTCACGAAGTTATGCTGACATGTGCAGAAGATGGTGTTTAGTTTCCACACAGTGTATTGACACTACATGGAATATAGATATGAGTTACTAATAAAACCTATACAAAGAACGCATGTAGAGTTGCGCTCTGCCATAGGTAAGGTTCGATAGATTTGGTACAGTGGATAAATGACGTAGCAAATTGTAGTATTTCCATTGGTATTGGTAGCATTGGTAGAAATACAAATGCATGTGTGACAGAGAAACCTGGAACCGACGATTCTCTTGTTTTTCTTTTTTTTTTTTGTGCATGGTTAGAACCGCACATCGTTCAGTGTTAGTCGATTTTATATCCTTACAAAATATAAGTAGCGTTTTACGAATAAAAATTAGTTGATTGCGTAATTTCTGCTATTTTACGTAAACAAAGCAATTACTTTTGATGCAAGTACAATTTACATATACAAATACAAAACATATATAATAATTGTTGTTCTGTGTTCAATTATCCTTCTTCATAATGATCAGAGAGTTTCGTGTTATTATTGACAAGTGCGAAAGTTGCTTATGGACAAGACGATAAATGATATGATTTTGTTTCGCGTTTCTTTCTTTTTAATTTTACCTTTTTTGACGAAATTACGTTTCACGTTATAAATGAACAATTTTCGAATAAAACTAGAATTAAACATTGACAGTTTCAATATTGCTGTAAATACTGTTTATTTTTAAGTAACATAGAGGAGGATAACTACATTCAACAAAAGTGTTCCATAGTTCACGTGGCCCTTTATGTATCCACAGTTTCTAGGCGTTTCACTGCTTCCCGTTTCTAGGGAACCTAGAAAGACACAGATCGCATACGGAAACAAAGCGATCGAAATATGACAACGCCCGACAAAAATGCGACTCACCTAACGATCAAGTAACCTCGTTGCGATCTTAGGTAACCAAGGCGACTACGAATACTACCGTAGTCTACTCTTATTTATGACAGTCTTTGATGGCCAACGGTAGTTTTGCAAACACCAAATGCATGTAAACAGGATATACTAACTAACTACATAAATCCCTGCACACTGTTGTGCTGGAGGGGGAATTGATTCTTAGTCTTCCTATACGGCAGCTCTAATGTTCTTCTGGGAAAGGTAGCTTACACCACTGCAAGGGCTGTTTGCTTTCCAGTTTTCAGATTGTACCACCACAGCATTATCCCATCCAGTTCCCTTATCCGAGTAAACTAAAGAACTGCAATGAACTCGTGTTTACATAGTGAAGCTATTTGCACTTTATTATGTTAGTACTTATTTACTTTTGTTAAGTGAGCTGTTAAGTAAAAAAAGTCTACAGCTGGACCTTTCAGATGTTCTACCTCACTGAAAATCTCTTCTCAAGTGTAACAGACTATCAAGATGTATTCGACAACGTTTATATCAATGTCTCCGCTATCATAGGATGGGATACTTTTCGCAGCATGATGGGTATCAAATAGATCACACCAGCCTCTGCTCTCCCAACACATGAAGGGACAGACACATTCACACCCACCTGGCAGGACATACTTTGCGGCAAGTGGCTCCAAATGGTGCAGCCCACTCTCACAAATGACAGGAATTCCTTCATTTTACAAATTAAACACAAATTAAGACGATTAATGGTGAAATAACTGTAGTAACTTTCCGGTCTTTCATTACTTCTACACCAAGTTCTACAACACTGTTACATGGCTTAACAATACTGTCAAAAGTAGACGGCAGCAAGGTGCTACATTTTCCAATGCAATCCCTTTCCCAGCATCACTACATGCGTCACTACCAGCATTACGCTTATAGATTAAACACTTCTCTGTCACTGTTTACAGGAACGTGTTTTACATGAAAGCTCGATTAAGATGTGTAAATAAATATTCACTTAACACACTGAAAATAGCTTCACCTTATGAACAGCAGCTCAGTGAAGTTGTTGTGGCTACCCACTTGAGGGAACTGAGGCGAAATGATGCAGAGGTATAGGCAGTCTGTAAACGGTAAAGCGAGCAGCGCTCGTGGTGGGAGAAGTCGCCTTTCCCAGAAGAACGTTACACTTGCCGTACATTATAACTAAGAATCAATTTCCCCTCTAGCAGTACGGATATTGACGTCGATTCTGTCCAAATGCGTTTGTTGCTTTAGTATTATTAGTATTGCATGCAGTGTCAATGCGCTTAGTGGAAACTAAACACTTCCCTCCGCTTTAGTCACCTTCTGTGACGTAGTGGGGTAGAGAGATTGCAGACTTGTCCGTCCACTCTTCAGTTTATTAACCTAGGAACGGCGGACCACAATCTGGTCACCTACCTTCCCTCACACTCCTATCCCCCACCTCTCCCCATTCTCCGCCTTCTAGCATACCCTGAACACAATTTGTCGCTTAATTGGTTCTACTGCACTTAGATGTCGCACATATATATATATATATATATATATATATATATATATATATAATAAGCATTAATTTTAGATGGTTAAACACTATTTATAATAATCTGTGACTTTTCCTGGCCCTGTAAAGAGTAAATTATCAAACCTAGAGAAAAAATTAATCGAACCTTTCTTGTAGGAAGCACACTGCGGTTTAAATTTGTACTGGGAAAAACTTCCAGTAGAAGGCAAACGCTTATAGTTATTCAGGAGGAACATTAAAAATAGTTTTTAAGCGGTCCCCCACCCTCACGGTCACACACCACTGGTAAGGATTTTTAGTTTGTGGTTCATGGCGCTCCATTGTAGCACAGCACAGAAATTTCTGACTGCTCGAACTTTTTACTCTATTCGACCTATTTTTGGGTCCTCTTTGACAGATATATTACTGATCGAGGATACCGGAACCCGGTACCTGTTGCCGTTTGCCAACTTAACGGCTTCCATAGGAAATAATATTTTCAGTATCCCACGTAATAACCGACTGAATTTAAAAATACTGCCATAATGTACTCATTAAGATGTACAATTTTATGTTAAAAGTTTAACAACAGAAGTATCACAGCTAGAAACTGCGTGTCTGTCACGAGGCAGCATTACTGACGGCGCCGAACTATACGAATTTCAGAATTACAACACTTAGCGACTTACGTCAAACTTCACACACAATTTCCAACCTCTATGAAACTTATTCTCGCTGACACCCCCACCCCCTTTCGCCCACCACACAAACACACATACACAAACACACACACACACACACACACACACACACACACACACACACACACACACACACACCAGCACAGTTTGCAAATATAACACTGAATGTACCCGTAAAATTATAAAATTATTTCATTGTGTGGTAAATAACTTTCCAAATGACTTGCCACAGTAGTAACACCAGTTCCCGTCAGATCACCGAAGTTAAGGGTCGTCGGGCTGGGCTAGCACTCGGATGGGTGACCATCCGGTCTGCCGAGCGCCGTTGGCAAGCGGGATGCAACCCAGCCCTTGTGAGCCAAACAGAGGAGCTACTTGAATGAGAAGTAGCGGTTCCAGTCTCTTAAACTGACATACGGCCGGGAGAGCGGTGTGCTGACCACATGCCCATCCATATCCGCATCCAGTGACGTATGTGGGCCGGCCTCTGTGGCCGAACGGTTATAGGCCCTTCAGTCCGGAACCGCGCTGCTGCTACGGTCGCAAGTTCGAATCCTGCCTCGGGCGTGGATGTGTGTGATGTCCTTAGGTTATTTAGGTTCAAAATGGCTCTGAGCACTATGGGACTTAACATCGGTGGTCAACAGTCCCCTATAACTTAGAACTACTTAAACCTAACTAACCTAAGGACATCACACACATCCATGCCCGAGGCAGGATTCGAACCTGCGACCGTAGCGGTCACGCGGTTCCAGACTGAAGCGTCCAGAACCGCACGGCCACGGTTATTTAGGTTTAAGTAGTTCTACGTCTAGGGGACTGATGACCTCAGATATTGAGTCCCATGGTGCTTAGAGCCATTTGAACCATTTTTGACGTCTGTGGGCTGAGGACTACATGGCGGCCAGTCGGTACCATTCGACCTTCCAAGGCCTTTTCGGACGGTGTTTAGCTTTAGTTTAGTGGTAAATAATTTAGGGATTATGACGTCATAGCCATTGGGTGATATAAAAAGCGAGTCCGATAACATTAAGAGTGCATAGAGAACACCACTGTTAAATGCAGAGGAGAGAGCGTACAGGTGGAAAGAGTACATTGAAAGCGTCTGTGACGGGGAGGACTTGTCAGTTGACGAGATACAAAATGGTTCAAATGGATCTGAGCACTATGGGACTTAGCATCTGAGGCCATCAGTCCCCTAGAACTTAGAACTACTTAAACCTAACTAACCTAAGGACATCACGCACATCCCTGCCCGAGGCAGGATTCGAACCTGCGACCGTAGCGGTCGCGCGGTTCCGGACTGAAGCGCCTAGAGCCCCTAGACCACCGCGGCCGGCGACGAGATACAAGAAGAAACGGGAGAACGATAGGGAAGAGATAGGGAATCTTGTACTAGAATCAGAATTTAAAAGAGCTTTGGAAAAGTTAATGTCAGATAAGGCAGAATGAATAGACCACTTTCCATCTCAATTTCTAAAATCATTGGAGAGAGTGACAACAAAGCGACCATTCACGTTTTTGTCTAGAACGTTTGAGACTGGCGATATACTACCAGAATCACGCATAAACCTCATCCACATAATCGGGAGATTGCAGGAGCCAACAAGTGCGAGATTTATCGCACAATCAGCATAACACCTGCTGCATCCAAATTGCTGACAGGAATAATGTAGAGGAGAATAGAGGAATATAAAATTGAGGATCTGGCAGATGACGATCATTTTGGTATTAGAAAAAGGCGTCAGAGAGGTAGTTCTGACGTTTCTGTTGATAGTGGAATCTAGACAGAAGAAACATCGTTCACAGCTCGTGGTCTAGTGGTAACTGAGTGAAGCGGTCAACAACGAATTTCAATTATGTCACCTGACGGCCGCTACGATCATATACAACAAAAGATACTGAAAAAAAAGAAATAAATTGGCTAGCGTTGCTACCTCTGGATCACAGGGTCCCGGGTTCGATTCCCTGCCGGGTCGGGGATTGTCTCCGCCCGTGGACTGGTTGTTTGTGTTGTCCTCATCATCATTCGAGAAGTGGCGACGTTGGCGCTGGCCAGATTTTTAATTTGTACTGGCGCTGAAAAATTAAGAAATGATGAGAATCTGTAGAACTAAAAGAAGCGCTCGCAGTGTAAAATGGTACAAGATGTCCAAAATTCTGAGAAAATTTGGCGTTCGCTATAGGGAAACATGGGCAATATTCAAGCTGCAGTCATGGACAGTGCGGCTGGTTCCGGCGGAGGTTCGAGTCCTCCCTCGGGCATGGGTGTGTGTGTTTATCCTTAGGATAATTTAGGTTAAGTAGTGTGTAAGCTTAGGGACTGATGACCTTAGCAGTCAAGTCCCATAAGATTTCACACACATTATAATATACAATATGTACTATAACCAACAGCCAACAGTGAGACTAGGAGACTAAGAACGTAGTGCTGTGATTAAAAAGGATGTAAAACACTAATGTAGTCTTTCGCTTTTACTGCCCAACGTTTAAAACGCCGAAGAAGCGATGATTGAAGAAAAGGAAGTTTCAAAAGTGGAATTAAAATTCAGAGTGAAAGGATACAATGATAAGTTTCGCTGACGGCAATGCTATCCTCAGTGAAAGTGAAGAAGAATTGTGAGATCTGTTGAGCGGAATGACCAGTGTAATGAGAACAGATTATGTATTCATAGTGAATCGGAGAAAGACGAAAGTATTGAGATAAACCTTTAGAATAAGGGATTGCGAAGTAGCCAAAATTAAGGGATTCTCCTGCCTAGGCAAAAATACACTCCTGGAAATTGAAATAAGAACACCGTGAATTCAATGTCCCAGGAAGGGGAAACTTTATTGACACATTCCTGGGGTCAGATACATCACATGATCACACTGACAGAACCACAGGCACATAGACACAGGCAACAGAGCATGCACAATGTCGGCACTAGTACAGTGTATATACACCTTTCGCAGCAATGCAGGCTGCTATTCTCCCATGGAGACGATCGTAGAGATGCTGGATGTAGTCCTGTGGAACGGCTTGCCATGCCATTTCCACCTGGCGCCTCAGTTGGACCAGCGTTTGTGCTGGACGTGCAGACCGCGTGAGACGACGCTTCATCCAGTCCCAAACATGCTCAATGGGGGACAGATCCGGAGATCTTGCTGGCCAGGGTAGTTGACTTACACCTTCTAGAGCACGTTGGGTGGCACGGGATACATGCGGACGTGCATTGTCCTGTTGGAACAGCAAGTTCCCTTGCCGGTCTAGGAATGGTAGAACGATGGGTTCGATGACGGTTTGGATGTAGCATGCACTATTCAGTGTCCCCTCGACGATCACCAGTGGTGTACGGCCAGTGTAGGAGATCGCTCCATACACCATGATGCCGGGTGTTGGCCCTGTGTGCCTCGGTCGTATGCAGTCCTGATTGTGGCGCTCACCTGCACGGCGCCAAACACGCATACGACCATCAGTGGCACCAAGCAGAAGCGACTCTCATCGCTGAAGACGACACGTCTCCATTCGTCCCTCCATTCACGCCTGTCGCGACACCACTGGAAGCGGGCTGCACGATGTTGGGGCGTGAGCGGAAGACGGCCTAACGGTGTGCGGGACCGTAGCCCAGCTTCATGGAGACGGTTGCGAATGGTCCTCGCCGATACGTCAGGAGCAACAGTGTCCCTAATTTGCTGGGAAGTGGCGGTGCGGTCCCCTACGGCACTGCGTAGGTCTTGGCGTGCATCCGTGCGTCGCTGCGGTCCGATCCCAGGTCGACGGGCACGTGCACCTTCCGCCGACCACTGGCGACAACATCGGTGTACTGTGGAGACCTCACGCCCCACGTGTTGAGCAATTCGGCGGTACGTCCACCCGGCCTCCCGCATGCCCACTATACGTCCTCGCTCAAAGTCCGTCAACTGCACATACGGTTCACGTCCACGCTGTCGCGGCGTGCTACCAGTGTTAAAGACTGCGATGGAGCTCCGTATGCCACGGCAAACTGGCTGACACTGACGGCGGCGGTGCACAAATGCTGCGCAGCTAGCGCCATTCGACGGCCAACACCGCGGTTCCTGGTGTGTCCGCTGTGCCGTGCGTGTGATCATTGCTTGTACAGCCCTCTCGCAGTGTCCGGAGCAAGTATGGTGGGTCTGACACACCGGTGTCAATGTGTTCTTTTTTCCATTTCCAGGAGTGTATAACCAGTGACGGACAGAGCAAGGAAGACATACACAGCGCATTAGCACTAGCGCAAATGGCATTTCTGGCCAAGAAACGTCTACTAGTACAAAAAAGAGGCCTTAATTTGAGGAAGAAATTACTGAGAATGTACGTTTGGAGCACAGCAGTATGGTAGTGAAACATGGACTGTTACAAAACCAGAACAAAATGTAGAGCATTTGAAATATGCTGGTACAGAAGAATGAGGAGGTTCTCTGTGGAATTAGTGAAGAAAGCAATACACGCAAAACAGTGTCAAGAAGAAGGGACGGGATGACAGGACGTCTAAGACATCGCAGAATAACTTCCGTGGTACAAGGGGGAGCTGTAGAGGGTAAAAACTGCAGAGGGAGACAGAGACTGGAATACATCCAGCAAATAACTGAGAACGTAGGTTGCAAGTGCTACTCTGAGATATAGAGGTTGGCAACGGAGAGCAATTAAAAAAAAACTAAAAAAATGAAAAACATTCAGATTCGTCAAAAAGTAGCTCCTGCATAAGATTGTGAGCAGTAAAACTGCAACGTGAGGCATGCCGTTTTAATTTACTACTTCTCTACTACAAAGTCTTTTCGGAACATACTTTACAGACAGGATCTACATACACTAAATGCACTTGCAAAATTATACCTATGTACGACTAGCTCAGGAGATGTGTCGTTATAAAATTTGAGTTGCGTGAAAAACGTGATTTTGCACGAAATGGAGCCTAAATTACCAAGATTATATTCATCCAGTGTTTCATACTGAGAGCAATTTTCGACTTCCAACAAAACTTTAAGTATAATTTCAAAGCTATTATAAACTTTACTTCGCTAACATGCTTAACGTCAAATATCTAACACACTGACTCACTTGTAAAGCAATCAGGCGGCTCAAGCAGTTTTCCACTTGGGAGTCCTGTTCTTTAAAATCGGGCGTGTACTGGTTATACCCTTATTGGGCACCAACAGTCTTCTTGGTACACACAGGTAAGAGAACGAACTGACGATATGAGGAGTAAAGTGACATTTGAGGAAGCTAGTAGCTCCTGGAGGTACTGATTTGAAATATGTTATTCAATGATGAATCCAAAACCACTTGCAACAAAGCAAATAAAACTGACACACAGAGAAATGTTTACAAGACACGTAAGGCTTCAAAACGACGTTACAGGTACTATATGTCTTCTTGTATCAAATTGGATATTAGCACCCGAAAATTACTTACAGCTCCATAACCTTGGATTTGAAGCTAGTGTACAGCTCGTGTTAGGAAGCAGCATACAAAAAAAGAATAATAATGTCGTAGTAATAACCGTCACTGGTAAAGATAAAATGCTATTTGTTAGGTGCAATGCAAATAGGTAGTTGTCTCGTAATTAGGTTGACTACAGTACTTTAGTGAATGACATGTCAACTTGTATTCCAGATAATGTTCCTATACTAATGCAAAAGTCTCAGAAAATTGATGGAATATTACGAGCAAAAGGCCCAAATCATTTTTCTCTGTATCATATCAAATGGCGACCGGGTTGGTTGCCCGTTTACACTGCGATGGTTGTTCCTGCGGCAAAGTCACTAGTATCCTGAAGTTGAGCATTGAGAATCTACGGAGAAATGATGTGTAATCCATCAGACATGTGTTTTAGGCGAGTTGCTCAGACATAGTGCACATGCAGCAAACAAGTAAACTTGTCACATTCAGAACAAAGTAAATAAAACTATAATACTGGAAACCTGATTAGTTTTTCATCTACCTCACAGAAATAACTTTACATACGATATTAATTAATGTGACTGTGACCACAGCATGAACCCAATTATAAGTGAGTGAGTCTCCAGCACACTAAATGGTGCATATTGATACTGCTGTGTTCTCATCTTGATCTGTTCTTGGCCAACGTAAATAATTCACTCAAGAGATAAAGTCATTTTAAAAACGGAAATGTTTGCTGATGACACAAGGACGCCTATCAATGGTCCGACCACATTCACACTAGTCACAGCCTGCAGAATAATGGCACAAGCTTACTTCTTGCTTAGAGCAAACATCTTAAATGATGTTATACTTGGCTCGTACTGAATTTAACCGCCAAATTACTGATGCCGTCATTGTGTTAGCACTATCCACCTTTTTCTTATTTCTGCAGACGTGACTTTCAGTGGCAAAAACTATTTTGTACAGATTGCCATATTACACCGACAAAGCAATCTTGCAAAGTGACCTACAGACCGTCAAAAACAGAAAGACTCTTACTCAGTTACACTGCTCTGCCACTGAGGACATAAGTTTAAATATTAGAGCTAGAAACAGACCCCCAAACCGACAACATATCACCACAAACCGTGTCGATGTAGTAGCAAACATACTATTCGTATCCCGCGCCTCTCCTTCTGCATCATTCATATAGCCGTCGACCGTGAGACACTCGTACATATACCGCAAAGACTATTGTACAAATGCTGGATCCGTCCCCTCAGCACAAATACACCAAAATTTCAGGTCCTCACATGCTTGGTTGCTTCCTTTCTACACCAATCTCCAGACTAGAATTACAAGAACATGAGTAATTTCACATGTTTAGTCAGAATATCATACAACTTTTTCGTGACGCTTTTCGATATCAAGCATGTAGCAGTATGCTACCGATCGCTTGCACAGTATAATTCTGAAGGTACAGATTGGAAATTATTTCTCTAGAAACCCAAAACTTTAGCGAGGTGAAGCATGCTGTAAATCACGGAGTACATAGAAACTGATCCCGCCTGCTAAGATACACAAGTGAAAACTCGAAAAAAATAGAGGAAACTGATATTTCCACTCACGAATACTGATGTCGGTGATACAGTAGATTCCAAATCATCCTTATGATTTACAAAGTCAACTTAGGTGTGTCTCATGTCTAGAGAACCACCAACGTGTCTTCCATCAACCTTTCACTTGCTAGATGCGCACACCACAAACCCGATCTCTCAACTTAATACAGAAGGGAATGTGAAGAACCAGGCAAACGGACAATTTATATGGGAGGAAATAATCCTCCAGCGCAAACAGTGCATTTATGGTATTAGAACTTTCCACGATTTTCTGGGGTACAGGATTGGGGGAGGAGTGGGGAGGGGAGGGAGCGTGGAAGGGAGGGGGTTAGGGTAGTGGAGGTAGTCCAATTGACCTATTTTCCCGCCAAAATTTGAACTTTCCACCATGATGTCATTATGGCATTGCCATATCTATGGCCGCCATCTTGGATTCGCCATCTTGATTAAATTTGGCAACAATGCAGAGCGGGGCCGCACCAGCCTTGTTCCAGCCATATGAGAAACAGATGGCACCATCATGTCTATAAGTTAATCAAAAAATTCAGTTCTGCATCCAGAAGTCTCTCTCACTGTGTTCACCTGCCGACAAGAAGGTTGGAATACTTTGTATACTGCACGCAAATCTGTCCTATGCCACAATCTGCTGAGACATTGCAGCTAAGGTGAAAAAACTTTTTGTCTTATTGAAGAGTGCTGTAAGAATATTGCATAAAATTGGTAACTGAAATTCTGGCAGATTCCTCTTCACAGACCAATGGATTCTTGCACTTACAAACGAATACATATTCTCAGTAATGGTATTTGTGTCTAGTAAAATGAATGAATTTAGGACAAATTCAGCGATCCAAAACCACAATACTAAAATTAAAAATAATTCCATTTACTAAATGGCTCTGAGCACTATGGGGCTTAACTTCTGAGGTCATCAGTCCCTTCACTGACGATGATCACTTTTGTGATCAAAAATCGATTCTGCTGTCAATAAAACATCAATATTACGGCCAACGCTGACCTTCCTTTAAGTCCTTAGGTTAGTTAGGTTTAAGTAGTTCTGAGTTCTAGGGGACTGATGGCCTCAGATGTTAAGTCCCATAGTGCTCAGAGACATTTGAACCATTTTTTTGTTATCGCCTACTATGTAAACTTCCTTTCTTACTGCTTCATGCATACTGCTTCCCAAAAATATTTGTAAAGATATATCAGATTCAGTATATCAGGTATATCACATACAGTGCGCAAATCACGGTTGACATGTGAAGGTGTGTGGATCTAGAAACTACATTAGACAAAATTTGGAACACAAGTTAGATCTCAGAGGAATGGAAGTAGCTCCTGATTCTTTCATTGCACTACAAAGGTAACAAGTAAGATGGTGAAACCAGTAGATGCGTACATCTTTCATCAGATATCATACAATACTATTAACGATATTATTTAACAGGGAAGATCCTGCTCGTAACAGCCGGCCGCTATGGCCGGGCGGTTCTAGGCGCCTCAGTCCGGAGCCACCCTGCTGCTACGGTCGCAGGTTCGAATGCTGCCTCGGGCATGGATGTGGGTGATGTCCTTAGGTTAGTTGAGTTCTAAGTCTAGGGGACTGATGACCCCAGATGTTAAGTCCCATAGTGCTTAGAACCATTTGCACCATCTGAGCCTAAGACAGAGTCGTAATATTGATTCGGTAAGAAAAAAAGCTTTCAAAGCTGTTGCCACATAAACCCTGGATAAAGTTATCTGTGAATCTGTACATAAATTAGAATAGACAAACTTAACAGTGGAAACCTATTTCAAAGCTAAAGTTAATGGGTCATTTACATCAACTTTGTTTCCAAATGCGTGTTGGAAAAGTTTGTGAGAATTTGAAATGAGAAACATAAAGAAGACAGAACATGCCCACCAATGCTGGGGAGAAAGAATAAATGTTCGAGAGTAAACCGTCTAACATTTGCAGATAATTTTGTCATATTGTCTGAATGTCTGTGAAATTCAGAACTACATTCTGGAGTAAGGTTCAGACAACATTTTTAATTTGACACTGAGACATAGTTCGCGTTCGATCCACCGAATTTCGCATTGATTATTGCATAATTGATTTCACAAGCTAATTGAATAGAATTGGGGAGAAGAGGAGTTTGTGGCACACCTTGACATGAAGAAGGGACCGGTTGGTAGGACATGTTCTGAGGCATCAAGGGATCACAAATTTAGCATTGGAAGGCAGCGTGGAGGGCAAAAATCGTAGAGGGAGACCAAGAGATGAATACACTAAGCAGATTCAGAAGGATGTAGGTTGCAGTAAGCACTGGGAGATGAAGAAGCTTGCAGAGGATGGAGTAGCATGGAGAGCTGCATCAAACCAGTCACAGGACTGAAGACAACAACAACAACAATGTAAGCTCGATTTGGTAAAGTTTAAAAGAAAGAAACAAGACGTGATAGGAAATTCTTATTTGTATTTCACAAATTTTTTGAGCTGATATCGGCTTTCATTAAGCATCAGAGGCGAAAATAAAAGCTAAAGCATTGAGAACCAACATGGCCACTTTAGGAGACATTTTCGCTGGGAAAGGATACACGGATACATGGCCGTCGACACATGGGCGGAGGAATACTACCACCAGCTCCCCAAGCTAAGACGTAGGTAAAACCTGTGAAGACGCTCCTTCCTTGCAAGAACTGGAAGATCTGCCTTTTTCCGGGCGGTGAATGAACGCCAAGTACTTCGAAGCTTTATTTGACCTAAAAAGCGCTCTTTTTCGAGTGGCAGAGCAGGATCTGAGGACAAGTGGGAGAATAAACTTCACAGAATAAGATCTGCTGAAATAATAGTTGCTCCTCACTGAACCGAAGGTATAAGTAGGGCAGTCTTGCAGTTTTCGGGGTTGGGACGGAGCACTTGACGGAAGCCTGTTGAGTGCTTGACGGAAATCACGGACCTGAAAAATGATTCTGAAGTTAGTCACCACATGAGTTGCACAGAAGCTGCCAGATGCTACTTCATGCCGTATCACATCGACGGCGGTATCATCGGTGGCGTTTCGTCCCAGGAGCAACTACAAGGGGTGTTCAAAAAGTAATGCAATATATTTTTTCTGAAGCCAGGTAGGATAGGTTCAAGATTACAATATACCATATTGCTCCCCAATCTCTGGGCTATAAAACCCTATTGTTCAAAGTTATCACTGTTCAATGCCATAGCCTCACGACACCTTACTGTGCGGGCTTGTGTGCCATCGTGGTACCACTCTGCTGGTCGGCGTCTACGCCGACGTCTTGCTACGTCAATAACCTCCACATCATCGACATTCTCATTCCTTCGGAGTGCTTCGTTTATTGTGCCAGACTGATGGAAGTCGGAAGATGCAAGATCTGGGCTGCAGGGTGGATGAGGAAGAACAGTCCAATGAAATTTTGTGAGCTCTTCCCGGGTGGGCAGACTTGTGTGAGGCTCTGCCTTTTTATGGGGAAGAGGAAGTTCATTTTCATTTTTGTGGCGACCGAAAAGCTGAAATCGTTCCTTCAGTATACTCACGGTAGCATAATGAACCTCAGAGTTGAGCACTGCGGCGTGAGGGAGGACATCGAACAGAACAACCAATTCCGAGTTCCAGAAGACTATCACCACGACCTTACCCGCTGAGGGTGCAGCTTTGAACTTTTTCTTCGGAGGAGAGGTGGCGTGACGCTACTCCATAAATTACTGTTTCGTTTCTGGTTCGAAGTGATGAACACATGTTTCGTCGCCTATGACGATGCTCGATAAAATTGTCACGATCAGCGTTGCGACATGCAGACAGTTCCGCACAAATGGTCACTCGTTGCTTTTTACAGTCTTCTATTAAGCGGCGAGGAACCCAGAAGGCACACACCAAGTGCGGGACAGTTGTATCAGCACTACAAAGAGAGGCGCGCAGTTGAGGGACGAGGTGTCACATGGTTACCCGTGGATCACCTTGAATGAGAGTGTCCGCACGTTCCAACGTTGCAGAGCCTCAGCTGTGTGCAGCCGGTCGGCACGTGGGAGATAGAACAGGACTGCGCGACCTTGCTGCGACGATGACAGACTCCTCGCCTGGTGACTCACTTTGGTTTTTTACACTGTCAGGTCTCCATAGTCATTCTGCAAGCGCCTATGGGTGTCTGCGATTCTCTGATTTTCCGCCAAAACAAATTCAGTGATAGTTCTCTGCTTGGAATGCACCTTCGTTACAGACAGCTATTTACAGCGCTGCTACCTTTCGGAACTTCGAGAAACTGTAAGAGCTGAGTTGGGTATGTTCTACGACAAATTCCGGTTTTTTTCAGCCGAGGCTTACCGAGAAAAATGTGTAGCATTACTCATGAACGCCCATCGTGTAATATCATTCCTTGGTGTTAGTGATGACGACGTAGCTCCACAGCTTGTGTCACGTTCCACTTAAGTCTCTGACGTGCTAGCGTCTTGTGATCATGTCGTTCTGACAATAACCGAACTCACTGAGGACCGCTGCGTGATAACTAACGTAAAGTGCTGAAACGTTTGGCAGGGTTTAGCGAGTCACGAAGAAATCTGAAAGACTAGTGTGGAAGGAATAAGACTGGGCTCCTTCTGCTGACTTAGCTAACTAATCGATCTAAACAGGGTAAACACTAGAGAAGTACAGATATTACAAGGACGCGAAAGCGGACTTATTGCCTGACGGTCCTCCCGGAACGCGCTGTAAATCGCTGGGAACTGTCAAAGCGTATTACGCAAAAGGAGATCCACAGTGTATCATCTGTTCACTCTGAGACAAATAATGGACAACGGGCACACCAAAAATCAGCAGGGCATTGGAAACACCATCGAAATTGGTCAGATTAATTAAAATGTGCTTCTGCCAGAAGACACCGTTAAGCGAAACATAATATTTGAAGGCGTCACTGAATGAACCTCATATTATTTACATTAGTTTGATTCGGAATTTGCAAAAACTGATCGCACAGGAATCCAACGGCAGAATGGAAACATTACTAGGTTCGCCTACACGAATGATGTAACGTTAACAAGGAATTTCAGGACAGACGAAATCGAAACGATGCAAACAAAATTGTTACAAATTGCTGATGCAGAGGAAAATCTTTTAACAAGAAAAAGGCAGAGCACATGATGATTGGAAAGAAATACGTAATTGATGCATTACATAGCTGTAGACACATCAGCCTCGTATCAATCTCCAAGGGAGTTGATCACTTCAAATATTTAGCGAATCCCTTGAGTAAGGACAGTAACAAAGATGCTGAAATATATTCAAGTCTACCAGCTGCTAACAGAACACATTACAGTTATCTGAAAATTCTAAGAACAATAGTAATCAGAAAAAAATTTCAGAATTCACTTCCACGAAAATCTTATAACACAGGTTTTATAGTATGTATGTGAACCTTTAGCGTTTAGGAGAAAGAGGAGAGAAAACTTAACGTTCGACAGAAATTCATTAAGCATTTTGTTTAGAGTTATAATCGATGAAGATATCCGAAAATGGAAAATTAAAAAAGAGTAAAAATTACTGAAGTCTCAGAAACACTACAGCCTTGCCACAATACTAACGAAGAGGAAGGTGACCAGGAGTTGTAATACAGTAACAATATTGGACGATATACTACGTAAAACAGCTTTCTCCAAAAAGCTGGATGGAAATCGAATAAAAGGAAGACCCGGAAATAGATGGTGCAGTATTGTAGTCATTCATAAGACACCCGAACATCTAGATGAGGAGTCAAACACACAGCATTGGTAGTGTGCTGCGCGTCATATTCACGTCGATTAACTTTCTAGGTGTAACGCTGCAAAGCGATCTATAATGGAACGAGCACGTACGGGCGGTAATACGAACGGCAAATAGTCGACTCCCATTTATTGGGAGCATTTTAAGGAAGTGTAGCTCATCTATGAAAGAGAGTGCATATAAAACAATAGTGCGACTTATTCTAGAGTATTGCTCGAGTGTTTGCAATCGCATCCAGATCGGATTAAAGGAAAACATCTATGCAGTTCAGAGGCGATCCGCTAGATTTGTTACCAATTCGTGAACTCAAATGGGAATCCCTGGAGAGATGACGAGAAAAAACTCTGAGAAAAGGGCATTTGAAGCTGACTGCAGAAAGATTATGCTGCCCCCAGCCGAACATATCGCGTAAGACCACGAAGATAAAATGAGAGAAATTAGGAATCTTACAGAGGCATACAGACAGTCGTTTTCGCTGATTGTATTTGCGGTTGGGATAGGAAAGGCAATGGCTAGTAGTGGCACATGGTATTCTCCGCCATGCAACATACGGTGGCTTGTGGATTATGTTTCTGGACGATACAGTTACTGATCGCTTTCAGAGCTCATAATAGGGGATGATAATGCCAATTTTCGCATATTACTGTCGTCTAAGCATGTTGCTGAGCTGATGTTGAGAGGAAGCTGATTCGACTTTTCAGATAGGCTGAATGGAAGACTTGCAGTTATAACAGAGGGGTGGCAGCGTGGTCGAGACTCTGAAGTCATCTATAGATGTGCTCGGATGCGTATGGTGAAAAGCATGAAGAGGCTAAATGAACGGTGTTTAATTATTTTTCATTACTAAGTCAGCTTTTTCGTGCAGACGTAAAAACTGTACAAGAGGTATAACCTGCTGAGGTAGCGCATTCGTTAAGATACTGGACTCGGATTCAGGAGGAGGGAATATGATTCTCCGTCCCGTGTCTTGCATTTTGTTTTCCATTATTTTCCCAAATCTCTTCATACAAACGCTAGAAGGGTTCATTCTATGCGTCGTGGCCGACCACATGTCCTGTCTTCATTGAACATGAATGTATGTTGAACTGTCTGAATAAATAACTTACGTTTTCCTTGTACTAAAATCGCAGATCCTATGTGACTGTAAAATGATTCTGCAATATATAAATTACTAACACTAATATCAGAGGTGAGGTATCAAGGATGCTGAATGAACAACAAAGGCGTTGTATAAAAGTAGGTGGGTCAGGTTTCCGAGAGGACATATGGTCAATAAGGCCTTTGCCACATGAAAGTATTCTGCCAGCGCGGTATGGCTGCAGATTACATCGCCCCACATGAACCGTGATGACTTAATCTCGCACAGAGAAGACAGAAGGAGATGAGTACAGAGAGAGAGCTGTGCCCCCGCCCCTCCTGTGATTGACGCGGGGTCGCCTCGCTCGTGACGTAAGAGGCCCGCTTTTGGGCGCCTCCCGTTTCCAGGCCACGAAGTTACGCCAGGATCATCGCGAGGTTCCTTACGACAGAGCAGAGTGCGGCCAATTGCTTCACATCTTCATGTCTACCCGCAATGCAGTCCAAACGGTTCGACGTCGAGATAAATTGCCTCATATTCCACTGCCGACTTTCGCTATTGGAAATTGGTAGTACGTGGAAAATCTGCTTGATTTACTCACAATTGGTGTTAGTAGTTCTAGAAAAACATTTACACTAGTTCAGCGTAGTGTAAGCAATAAATTAGTTCTCATATCAACCGTCTAGTTATTTTTATCTTTGTCATTGATTACAAAATCTTCTGAGGCGTTACGTCACGTCACATTCTTCGCGGAATAAAGGCTGTTTCCAAGAGCTTGGCCAGAGAAGTGGAGTTATTCTATCAAAATCTTACGGGTGCTATTCGTACACCGTCGTCATTGGGTAAATACTCATAGCAATTGGTACCCAACGCGATATTATTGCACCAGTTCCCCTGTGGTCATTATCGGAAACACGTGGTGACGTAATAATTAACAAGAATAGTCGTGACTGAAGAAAACGTATAGCACGGTCTATGATTTCAGATACTTCCATCGTGTGGTTGAATGTATCCTCGTGAAATATCGTTAGTACTGCAGCACGGTATTACCCTTAATCATGAGTGGAAAACAGAAAATGTCGCCAAAATGGACACATTCAGGTCGAAAAGGGATTATGTTCAAACCTGTATAATTTAACCATGAAGGAAAATACGTAATCTGGTAGTGATACCTCAACAGAAAGCAACTTTTCGGGCAGTGAAAATGGGAGGAAAATCAGGAAAAACTATAAAATACATTTTTAACGCCCTTAAGAAAGCGGAAGAAACTGTGGAAGAAATTTAATGCTCCTAAACACAAAAGTGTTCTAGAAAAGTAGTTTCCTAGATCAGTTCGATAATGAACTGATTTGAAGAAATTCTTTAGAGTATTAAGAGAAGAAAGAAATTTTCATGGGGAAGGGAAACATTTCGGAAAATCTTTCAAGGAGATGCGATTTCGTTTCCTGATAATGCACCGTATCGTACTATTCAAACAGAACCTCCACTACTGCAACTGTCAAAAATGACATAACTGAAAGGTCCATTCAGAACAAAATCAGTTTCGAACTGAGCTTATACAAATTGTGCAGTCAAATAAGCAAAAGCAGTTTCAAACCATAGAGGACGTATTTGTCTGAGGCCCCTATAGAGCTAATCGATGGCAGAAAAAACGTTTCTACCATTAATTTAACGATCCTAAGACAAATAACCAAAGAATATTTCTCTTACTCAGCATGGGTGGTTTCAAGCACGCGAACATATAAAGTGAACTCAAAATGAATCTTGCACAGAGATGGTTTAATACAAGAAACAACAGAAAATATGCACTTGGTGAGAGAAATCACGCGCTAGCGATATGCACATTTACAGGTGGTGGTGGTATCGGGCACGCAAGGTATAATAGGGCACTGCGCTGGCGCAGCTGTCATTTGTACTCAGGTGATTCATACGAAAAGGTTTCCATGTGATTATGGCCACAAGACTAATATTAATAGAATCTCAACGCGGAGGGGTAGAAGGAGCTAGACGCATCAGACATTCTGTTTCGGATATCGCTGCGGAATTGAGAATTCCGAAACCCACAGTATTAAGAGTGTGCCGAAAATACCAAATTTCAGGTATTATCTCTCACCACGGACAACGCAGTTGCCGACGGTTTTCACTTAACGATCAAGAGCAGCGGCATTTGCATAATTCTGTCAGTGCTGACAGACAAGCAACACTGAGTGAAATCACCACAGAAATAAATTTGGGACGTACGACGAACGTGTCCATTAGGATCATCATAGTCATAAAGTAAAGACTATGCCTTGTCGATTTAGCTACAGCCCTCTCTCCATTGTCATCCTCTTCAACTCTTCATAGGAAATTATCCCCGTATCTTCACCGAGCAAGGTGGCGCAGTTGTAGCACACTGGACTCGCATTCGGGAGGACGACAGTTCAATCCCGCGTCCTGCCATCCTGATTTAGGTTTTCCGTGATTTCCTTAAATCGCACCAGGCAAATGCTGGGATGGTTCCTTTGAAAGGGCACGGCCGATTTCCTTCCCTAATCCGATGAGACCGATGACCTCGCTGTTTGGTCTCTTCCCGCAAACAACCACCCCCCCCCCCCCCCCTGTGTCTTCTTTGATGTTGCGAGGGCTCTCCAGAAAGTAAGTTACGATCGGTCGCGAAATGGAAACGACTATGAAAATCCAATAAAGCTTTGCAAATATGTGTTGGGCAGCGTCTCTAGTATGTCTCTAGGTAGAATTATGTCTCTCTTTTCATTCCTGAGCTCTTAGTGAGCGCGTAAAGATGTTATAGAAAATAGTGTCTCCCGCCAAGTACGAGGGCCTGGTGAGAATTTCCCCCTGAAGCTATGCAACCAACATTACATAACTGTCGTGCGGTTTCTTCTTCAAGACAATTCCCAGCCTCATTCTGCAGGGGCAATGAAGATGTTCCTGAATTGTTTCAATTGGAAATGTTTGATTACCCACAATACAGCCGGTAATTGTCTCCCACTGAGCTTCATCTCTGCTCAAACGAACCGCTGGCTATGAAGACGACATTTTGGCACAGACAACGAGCTTTAGGCCAGCGTAGAGAATTGGCGGAAAGCACTGGCGGCTGCCTTCTATGATGGGGGTATTGGAAAGTTGGTACAACGCTACGACGAATGTCTGAATCAGAACGGCGAATACGAAGAGAAGTAGCCGAAAGGTGTAGCTAACTGTTATAAATGAAACATTTCTGATTTTCACTGTGATTTTCATTTCGCGATCAATCGTAACTTACTTTCTGGACAGCCCTCGTATTAAAAAACGTCGCTCTTCGCCTGCCTCTTGGTTTTTTTTCCTAAAACTTTTTCTTCAGATACATTCTTTAGGAACTGGTTGTGTCTCATGATGTGTCCTATCATTTCTGATTTTCTTTTTCCTATATTATTTAGCAGTGTTCTGTTCTCTTTCACTTCTCTTAACACTTGTTTATTACTTTCTCTATCTACTCAGCTTGTTTTTGTCATTCTTCTCCATATCCACATTTCCATTGCTTCCAATCTATTTTTCTCCGACTTTCCCAGAGTCCACGCTTCACATATGAATGTTAAGCCACTCCATTAGGATAGTGCGGCGAAATTTGGTGTTAATGGGCAGTGTAACAGACGACGCAAGTATCTTTGCTAACAGCACGACATTACCTGCAGTGTCTCTCCTGGGCTCGTGACCATACCGGTTGATCCCAAGACGACTGGAAAACCGTGGCCTGGTAGGACGAGTCCCAACTTTAGTTTTAAGAGCTGATGACAGGATTCCAGTTTGGGGCAGACCCCACGAAGCCATGGACCCAAGTTGTCAACAAGGTGCTGTACAGGAACGAAGTTCCTCCATGATGGTGTAGGCTTTGTTTACATGGAATGGACTGAGTCCTCTGGTCTAACTGAACCGATCGTTGACTGGAAATAATTATGTTCAGCCACTTGAAGATCATTTGTAGCCATTCGTGGACTTCGTGTTCTCAAACAACGATGTCATTTCGCCGGGATACAATTATTCGCGATTGGTTTGAAGAACATTCTGGACCATTTGGTGGAATGCTTTGGCCATGCAGCTAGACCGACATGAATCCTATCGAACATTTATGTAACATAATCGAGCTCGAAATCCGGCACCGGCAGCTCTTAGACAATTGCGGGCGGCTGTAGAGCCAGAGTAGTTCAATATTTCTGCACGCGACTTCCAAAGGCTTGTTGAGACCACGCCACGTCGAGTTGCTGCACTAGGCCGGGCAAAAGGAGGCCCGACACGATATTAGGAGGCATCCTGAAACTTTTTTCACCTCAGTCTAACAATCAATGCTGATGTGGAAAGTGGAGATGAATATTCAGCACACGGTGACGACAGCGATACGGAAACTGACACGGCGGATGAAACTGGAACTAAACCCAGCGAAATAGATTCAGATGATGATGAACTTGGCGTTTACCTCTTGCGTGATGGATCATAACTCTAATCACTAAGGTTAGTGTAGTTTTCATTGCACAACCGTAGTCGTACGCCCTTCCTTCCACTACTCTGATTACTCGCTGACTCACGGTAAGCCGACCGAAGCGCCTTCACTCCAGCGTGCAGTGAAATTATGGTCGACTAAATACTGAATGACAAGCGGAATCCAAAATATAATTATTGTTATTCTGTCTCTGTTATTTCCTTGTAGTTGTTTACGTTCCTCACTCGCCGTGGCTGGGTGTTTACTTTCCTGACAGTGGGTAGCCCGTAGACGGAAGCTTGTAGTTGTCATCTCTATTGGCATTGTACCCATTCTTCGACGTTTCAAGTGCTTCACGGACTGTCCTTCTATACATATACATTACTTTCTCAGACTAGAATGCGTATGTTCAAAAAATTCACAATCTGGCCACATTCTTCTCCGGCGTTTCGCTCTCATTAATTTTATCTTTTGTCTTAAACGCGTGTGGTGATCGTGTTACTTCACGTGTTATTTCGTAGTCCTTCCAATTTCGTTCATGTAAGCTTTACCAAAACTGCATGCCTTTCATATACTGTCGCACGTGGAGGCGGTCAAGCTTATCCGCTGTAGGTCTGAAGAAGTCTTTTTTGTTGACTGAAAAACGTAGTCCTTAAACCATTCTTCAGAATCAGTGAAAAAGTTTGAAGTGGAAAATGGTGCGGACTAACGACTCAGAAGATTTTGCAACAAATTCTTGCTCTTTAAAAGAAACTGGTGATACTACTTCTCTACATCCCTGTTATAAACTTTGCATTATATTTGGGAGAGCACATTATTTTTTAAAGTCGTGCCACTAGTTACGTGCTGTTCTTCCTCTTTTCGTGTAAGTACCACACACAGCATGGCCACCGCCGGTTTTGCATACTGAAGTGTTTGTCTCACCCTATTTCTTTTCTCAGCCATTACTCGTTCCAGCACCAAATTAATTATTTCTGAATATAGCTGCAGATATCTAAATAACATGCCTCTTTTCCTGGTGTTGCTCTTCGAGGAACTACTTTCTTCATCTGTTCTTTGTCTCTCCACTTAACATTTAACATTGTTTTCTAGCGCCACATATCAACTCCTACAGTTTCTTCATGTCACAGAGTTCTCGTAGTCCTCACTTCACTTCCATACAGTGGATTGGTACAAGCTGTCAGAGACTTCATCCTCATCTCCTTGTCAGTACCTGATAATAGTGAAAAACCTTTACTGAAGATAGTTTTCT
The DNA here is from genome assembly GCF_021461395.2 of Schistocerca americana. Classification (NCBI taxonomy): domain Eukaryota; kingdom Metazoa; phylum Arthropoda; class Insecta; order Orthoptera; family Acrididae; genus Schistocerca; species Schistocerca americana. Next base: position 256,134,366 of record NC_060123.1, read on the forward strand.
TCGCCCGTGCCAATATCACTTCTGATCTCGTGGTTGACTCCTAGACACGAGAATTGCTTCACTTCTTCCACTATTGAGCGTTACCAGTTCTGAAGTTTGACTAGTCATTATTAGACTATTAGACATTCTACTACTATTCTAAAAGGTTTTGAACGTGGCTGCGTGGTCAGCGACCGTTTACAGCGCAAAATTAAAGCAATAGCAGTCCTCGGTCGCCAAAAAGGAGTCTTTTTACCTAGTTTTCAGCACTGCTATGAGTGCCTTAATCAGAAGTAAAAACACTCAAACTGGCATGCCACGTATAAGAATAAATATCAAGCGATAAAGCTTTACTGACAAAATTTTTGAAATAGAAGGCCAGCCACTATGGGCTGCTCACACGTGTCTAGCTACCGTAGCCTGGTGTTGCTTTAATTTTACTCTTCTGCAACTCCGTTTTGGCTTTGTGTATCCTTAAGCCCAATTCTGTGGTAATTACATGTATACTGCCCGCTATTGTCGACAGCTTTTGTATTTCTCACATCCTTCCAGAAGAACTATGTCGTCTACAAACTTGCTTCTTCAACGTACAACGTAAATAACACTGGCGGTAAGCTGCAACTACCCTTATATCTTTCTTAATACGTTTTCTTTCTTTGTTGACATACTCGATCACATGCCAATAATCCAGGATACTTTCGTAGCTTAATAAAAATCAAAATCTTACCCTTCTAAAGCATCGATTCAGATGTAGCTTCGTTTTAACTGTTATTTGTCTAGTTCACTGCAAATGTAGTGTTATATCTTGTTGTGTCTGTTAGTTGATGGAGAAAGAAGAAAAGTATTTCGATGAAGGTAACTCGAGAAATAACTGTCAAAAATAGTTTCACTCACAAAACATGTTGCTCGAAAGAGTTTGGCGGAAGATGTCATCTATCATCATTCTAAGTATGTTGCTAATTTTGTCGCCCATAATCTGAAAACTGGTTTTATGCAGCTCTACACGATAGTATAAGCTATGGAAGCCACTGCATTCTGAATCCTCAGGACGTATTCCGTCAACCGGCTGGATATTTTATTGCAGTTGTGCGATAAAATCCTTTTCTGCCAATCGATTCAGTATCTCCTCCTCATTATTTGCTCGATCTACTCATATAGTCTTCAGCGTTCTACTATAGTACCACACTTCAAAAGTTGCTATTTTTACTTGTCTGGCCGGTCGGGGTGGCCGAGCGGTTCTAGGCGCTTCAGTCTGGAACCGCGCGACCGCTACGGTCGCAGGTTCGAATCCTGCCTCTGGCATGGATGTGTGTGATGTCCTTAGGTTAGTTAGATTTAAGTAGTTCTAAGTTCTAGGGGACTCATGACCTCAAAAGTTAAGTCCCATAGTGCTCAGAGCCATTTGTTACTTGTCTGAAGTGCTTTAATCCACGTTTCACTTTTGTAGTAGGCTCTAGTCCAGATAAGTACATTCGTGAAGGCTTCCTAACACTCAAAATTATACTAGATGTTAACAAATTACGCTTTCTCACAAATGTTGTCTTTTTCCTCCTTTCTTCAGCCAGTCTGCATTTTACATCCTCCCTATTTCGGCCATCGTTAAGTCATTTTGCTGTTAGTAAATCTCATATATTACTCTTAGTGTCTCATTTCCTAATTTCTTTAACGTCGCCTAATTTAGTTAGAGGACATTTCCTTTACTTTACCTTTATTGTCGTTCACCGTATAACCTCTTTTCAAGACACTATCCATTCCGCTTTTCTTTCACGTCCTCAGCTATGACAGGATTACAGTATCATTGGCCAATCTCACAGTTTTTATTTCTTTTCCAGAGCTTTAATTCCCTTTCCAAATTTATTGTTAGTTCTTTTACGGTTTGCTTAAAATACATTGTGTACAGGCAAAAACACGTCTCACTACATTCTCTACCAGTGCATCCCTCTTATGCCACTTACTCTTGTAACTGTAGTCTGGCTTCTGTAATGTTGCAAATAATTTAACCTTTAACTCCCAGTACTCCGTTACTAATATCAGAATTTGAAAAAGTGTATACCAGCAATATTGTCAAAAGCTCTCTGAAAGTATTTGTTAGATACACAAGTTTGCCATTCTTCAACCCGTGTTTCAGGAGAAGTCATTGGGTTGCCTCGCTTGTTTCCAAATATCTCCGAAATACAGACTAATCTTTACTGTGGTCAGCTTCTACCAGTTTTCTCATTCTCTGTAACAATTCGTCCCAGAATTTTGCAACCATTAAACTGGTGTTTCGGTAATGTACACAGGAGTCAGGTCTGACTTGACTAGAGTCAGCACTGTTACACTCTTCTTGATGTCTGGCGACCTTAAAGCATATACAGTTATTATTTATTAGTTCGCAGCTCGTGGTCTCGCGGTAGCGTTTTCGATTCCCGAGTACGGGGTCTCGGGTTCGATTCCCGGAGGTGTCAGGGATATTCACCTGCCTCGAGATGACTGCGTGTTGTTGTGTCATCTTCATCATCATCATCATTCGTCCCCACTACAGTCGGAGGAAGGCAACGGCCAACCACCTTTACTAGGACCTTGGCTAGTACGACGCTGTGGGTCTCCCGCATCGTCTCCTACGCTCTATCAGGGATTATGGGACTTCAACATCTTCATCATTTATTAGAGCACATTTTGGATGTAATGTACGGTAGTAATATAGCTACCTATTATCTGGGCCATGTAGTTAACATTTGTGATGTCACATGCATAGGCGATACAAAAAGGTATGTCCAAACTTTCAGGAAACATTCCTCACACACAAAGAAAGAAAATATGATATGTGGACATGTGTCCGGAAACGCTTACTTTCCATGTTAGAGCTCATTTTATTTCTTCTCTTCAAATGACATTAATCATGGAATGGAAACGCACAGAAACAGAACGTACCAGCGTGACTTCAAACACTTTGTTACAGGAAATGTTCCAAATGTCCTCCGTTAGCGAGGATACATGCATCCACCCTCCGTCGCATGGAATCCCTGATGCGCTGATGCAGCCCTGAAGAATGGCGTATTGCATCACAGCCGTCCACAATACGACCACGAAGAGTCTCTACATTTGGTACCGGGGTTTCGTAGACAATAGCTTTTAAGTGCCCCCATAAATGAAAGTCAAGAGGGTTGAGGTCAGGAGAGCGTGGAGGCCATGGAATTGGTCCGCCTCTACCAATCCATCGGTCACCGAATATGTTGTTGAGATGCGTACGAACACTTCGACTGAAATGTGCAGGAGCTCCATCGTGCATGAACCACATGTTGTGTCGTACTTGTAACGGCACATGTTCTAGCAGCACAGGTAGAGTATCCCGTATGAAGTCATGATAACGTGCTCCATTGAGCGTAGGTGGACGTAACTAAAATGAGCTCTAACATGGAAATTAAGCGTTTCCGGACACATGTTCACATAACATCTTTTCTTTATTTGTGTGTGAGGAATGTTTCCTGAAAGTTTGGCCGTACCTTTTAGTAACAGTCTGTATACATATTTTGTCTACAGCTCTCTGAAAATATTTGTTACAAACAAGTTGGCTTTTCTTCAACCCGTCTTTCAGGAGAAGTCATAGGTCATACGGTTGCCTCACTTGTTTCCAAATGTCTCCGAAATACAGACTAATCTTTACCGTTGTATATATATAATTCTTGATAACAAAAGGAACGCCTAAGATAGGATACCAGTTAAACAGGAATATTTTAATTAAAATTCATTTTGTTATCGCGTTATCCAAGTGCCGCTGAGCATCTTTGGGACATTTGACTCTATAAAACATCTGAGTCTACACTGTTAAATCAACCAACTAATGCCATTAATACTGATTTTATGCGCATAGATAACCTTATTGATAATACACACGCTCAATGGTACGCGGTAACATATGGAATGACCTAATGCAGATTGCAAAACTTAATCTCATATAACTAAATTCGATTGTTGAGGGCGATGGTATTTTCTTTTAGTCCACTCAAAACAGGCTCATACTGAATATGCTGCCATTTTGAGTAGTTACAGACAAAGGGCCAAGACCCTGCTCATACTGAATATGCTGCCATTTTGAGTAGTTACAGACAAAGGGCCAAGACCAAATCACGATTGACATATTAAAATCATACGAATTCCGAAAGACAGATCTCCGAAAGTTTTAAGAACCAATACGTATTTAATTCGGGAAAGAACCAATGCTTGAGATAATTAACTCATTGAGGTGCTCGTATTAGCACACTAGGGTACATATCATTACGGACGAAGGCTCCCTCAGTAAACCACATTCTACAAACAAAAGTTGAATGAATACAATCAAAAATACGATTACACGGTAAAGTGCTGAACTGCCACTCCGAACAGAACAGATTGAAACCTTCTAGGTGGTGAAATGAATCAAACCAATGTCTAGCTCTAAGTGTATCAGTAAGCTGAAACGTGTTGTAGTGTTACACACATAAGTCTCTGACAGAGATTACCTAACCTTCTGCTAAATTTGGTGGGTCTTCTCGCTGGCATTTGGTGATGGGAAGAAAGGGGGCGCGTAGGTGGGGGGAACTGTTGCTCGCTACCAACTGTACTTCAGCGGCGTTGAATGGAAACGGCGCATCTTTGACTCCCTATGCACTTACTGCAATCGCCAACTACAAAATACTGGAGGATTGGATAGCTCATACATACAAATGACAACACTCTAGTCCCTTGCAGAACTTTCGTTCTGATCGATCAGTCACCCAAAAATGTTAACGGGGTGGAATGTGAATTGAGAAGGTCTCACTGCATATTAAATAACATATTAAATAAACACATTTACCTCCTCAGTCTTCCTCCACAGGAACTTTGCAGCAGTATAAGAGAGCGATAGAATGTGACTCACACGTTAATAAGACACTCGGAAACATCAAGGGATAAAATTATCGAAACGGGACTGACTTGACTTTTCACCAAGCCGTCACAAGCGACGCCTTTTGTATACAACGTCATAATCATGATGTCAAAAGCCTTGCCCCTTTGTACATCACACGGCCATGTCCCTATCTTAAAAATTGACCAATCAGGTTTCAAGCCAACACACCTATACTTAGGTCTCTGCAGTCACAGATATACTATTTTAATGATCATTAAAATGAAAGAGGCCCAAATGAATGTGACTGCCTTGTTCGAAAGTTCATCTCACATATGCACACCCAGCATTAAAAAATACATAATGGGTGCAACTTACAGTATTTACACATAAAAAATACGTAAGCACCTAAAATTCTCCCTCGTCAGTAAATTTCGTCTCACATGTGCATGCATGTACATACATACATACACACACACACACACACACACACACATACACACACACACACACACACACCATCCACCATTAATTACCCTTCTTGTTATTTATCAAATGTTATTGTGTCGAAGGCTGTATTGCCTGTTGTTGTTGTAGTCTTCAGTCCTGAGACTGTTTGATGCAGCTCTTCATGCTACCCTATCCTCCCCAAGCTTCTTCATCCCCTAGTACTTACTGCAATCCTTCTGAATCTGCTTAGTGTATTCATCTCTTGGTCCATGCTAAATTTGTGATCCCTTGATGCCTCAGAACATGTCCTACTAACCGGTCCCTTCTTTTTGTCAAGTTGTGCCACATACTCCTCTTCTCCCCAATTCTATTCAATACTTCATCATTAGTTATGTGATCTACCCATCTAATCTTCAGCATTCTTCTGTAGCACCACATTTCGAAAGCTTCTATTCTCTTCTTATCCAAACTATTTATCGTCCATGTTTCACTTCCATACATGGCTACACTCCATACAAATACCTTCAGAAACGACTTCCTGACACTTAAATCTATACTCGATGTTAACAAATTTCTCTTCTTCAGAAACACTTTCCTTGCCATTGCCAGTCTACATTTTACATCTTCTCTACTTCGACCATCATCAGTTATTTTGCTCGCCAAATAGCAAAACTCCTTTACTACTTTAAGTGTCTCATTTCCTAATCTAATTCCCTGAGCATCATCCGACTTAATTCGACCACATTCCATTATCCTCGTTTTGCTTTTGTTGATGTTCATCTTATATCCTCCTTTCAAGACACTGTCCATTCCGTTCAACTGGTCTTCCAAGTCCTTTGCTGTCTCTGATAGAATTACAATGTCATCGGCGAACCTCAATGTTTTTATTTCTTTTCCACGGATTTTTATACCTACTCCGAATTTTTCTTTTGTTTCCTTTACTGCTTGCTCAATATACAGATTGAATAACATCGGGGAGAGGCTACAACCCTGTCTCACTCCCTTCCCAACCACTGCCTCCCTTTCACGCCCCTCGACTCTTATAACTGCCATCTGGTTTCTGTACAAATTGTAAATAGCCTTTTGCTCCCTGTATTTTACCTCTGCCACCTTTAGAATTTGAAATAGAGTATTCCAGCCAACATTGTCAAAAGCTTTCTCTAAGTCTACAAATGCTAGAAACGTAGGTTTGCCTTTCCTTAATCTTTCTTCTAAGATAAGTCGTAAGATCAATATTGCCTCACATGCTCCAACATTTCTACGGAATCCAAACTGATCTTCCCCGAGGTCAGCTTCCACCAGTTTTTCCATTCGTCTGTAAAGAATTCGCGTTAGTATTTTGCAGCTGTGACTTATTAAACTGATAGTTCGGTAATTTTCACATCTGTCAACATCTGCTTTCTTTTGGTTTGGAATTATTGTATTCTTCTTGAAGTCTGAGGGTATTTCGCCTGTCTCATACATCTTGCTCACCAGATGGTAGGGTTTTGTCAGGACTGGCTCTCCCAAGGCCGTCAGTAGCTCTAAAGGAATGTTGTCTACTCCCGGGGCCTTGTTTCGACTCAGGTCTTTCAGTGGTTTGTCAAACTCTTCACGCAGTACCGTATCTCCCATTTCATCTTCATCTACATCCTGTTCCAATTCCATAACATTGTCCTCAAGTAAATCGCTCTTGTATAGACGCTCTATATACTCCTTCCACCGTTCTGCTTTCCCTTCTTTACTTAGAACTGTGTTTCCATCTGAGCTCTTGATATTCATACAAGTGGTTCTCTTTTCTCCAAACTAGGTGCTGATGACCCCGCTGTTTAGCGCCCGTAAACCTCAAACACACACACACTTTTCTCCAAAGGTCTTACCCCTAGTGAGATTAGCCTCTACACCCTTACATTTGTCCTCTGGCCATCCCTGCTTAGCCATTTTGCACTTCCTGTCTATCTCATTTTTGAGCCGTCTGTATTCCATTTTTGCCTGCTTCATTTACTGCATTATTATATTTTCTCCTTTCATCAATTAAATTCAATATTTCTTCTGTTACCCAAGGAGTTCTACTAGCCCTCGTCTTTTTACCTACTTGATCCTCTGCTGCCTTCACTACTTCATCCCTCAGAGCTACCTACGCTTCTTCTACTGTACTTCTTTCCCCCATTCCTGTCAATTGTTCCCGTATGCTCTCCCTATAACTCTGTACAACCTCTGGTTTAGTCAGTTTATCCAGGTCCCATCTCCTTAAATTCCCACCTTTTTGCAGTTTCATCAGTTTTAATCTACAGTTCATAACCAATAGATTGTGGTCAGACTCCACATCTGCCCCTGGAAATTTCTTACAATTTAAAACCTGGTTCCTAAATCTCTGTCTTAACCGTTATATAATCTATCTGATACCTTCTAGTATCTCCAGGATTCTTCCATGTATATAACCTTCTTTCATGATTCTTGAACCAAGTGTTAGCTATGATTAAGTTATGCTCTGTGCAAAACTCTACCAGGCGACTTCTTCTTTCATTTCTTAGCCCCAATCCATATTCACCTACTATGTTTCCTTCTCTCCCTTCTCCTACTCTCGAATTCCAGTCACCCATGACTATTAAATTTTCGTCTCCATTCACTACCTGAATAATTTCTTTTATCTCATCATACATTTCTTCAATTTCTTCACCATCTGCAGAGCTAGTTGGGATATAAACTTCTACTACTGTAGTAGGCGTGGGCTTCGTGTCTATCTCGGCCACAATAATGCGTTCACTATGCTGTTTGTAGTAGCTTACCCGCAAACCTATTTTTTATTCTTTATTAATCCTACTCCTGCATTAGCCCTATTTGATTTTGCATTTATAACCTTGTATTCACCTGACCGAAAGTCTCGCTCCTCCTGCCACCGAACTTCGCTAATTCCCACTAAATCTATCTTAACCTATCCATTTCCCTTTTTAAATTTTCTAATCTACCTGCCCGGTTAAGGGATCTGACGTTCCACGCTCCGATCCGTAGAACGCCAGTTTTCTTTCTCCTGATAACGACATCCTCCTGAGTAGTCCCCGCCCGGAGATCCGAATGAGGGACTATTTTACGTCCGGAATATTTTACCCAAGAGGACGCCATCATCATTTATCCATACAGTAAAGCTGCATGCCCTCGGGAAAAACTACGGCCGTAGTTTCCCCTTGCTTTCAGCCGTTCGCAGTACCAGCCCAGCAAGGCCGTTTTGGTTAATGTTGCAAGTCGAGGTCAGTCAATCATCCAGACTGTTGCACCTGCAACTACTGAAAACGCTGCTGCCCCTCCTCAGGAACCACACGTTTGTCTGTCCTCTCAACAGATACCCGTCCGTTGTGGTAGCACCTACAGTACGGCCATCTGTATCGCTGAGGCACGCAAGCCTCCCCACCGACGGCAAGGTCCATGGTTCATGGTTCTAGTCAGTAAATATTATCTGTCTCCCTATTTTATACTTCACTAAAAATGATCACATCACATACTGTATTCTTCCGTCAGTAAACTTCATCTCACATGTATGCCCACAGCATCAAAAATTACAGAATGGGTGTAATTTGTAGTATTTCTACATCTATGTAGTTTATCAAAAATACATAAGCACCCACATGAAAAATTCTGCCTCGTGTGGTAAATTTCATTTCTGTCATTGTTTCATACCTTCCTGGAGAAGTACTTACGTCGAATATTGTATTATCGCATTAGCAAATCCCATCTCTCTGTTAAGTTATGAAATCAGTACTCCACACTTAGTGTTCCTTGAATGACATCTGCACATTGATACACTGAGGAGACAATAATTTCCTCTTTAACTACTTCCATTGTGTGCTGAGCGATGCGGTTCACTTCTTCCCAGACCACGTTCTCTAACTGAACGATCGCTCGCTATCCATATTCACTGACAGTCTGGTCCCTCAGTGATCGTTTGGTCTATCACTGATTGACCTCTCACTGCCTATCTGGTCTCTTTGGTGTTTCCGATCGACAGTATTGTTCATTTTTCCTTGCTTTGTCCTTCAGCGTACGCTATTTCCTGTCGTAATGTCGTTGTTACCGATTGGCTCTATTTGTAATCGCACCAAACGAATGATCAACAATGCATTACCACCTCCCTCAGACTTGGTACAGGATGACCAAATTTCCGACCTCTTGAGTCGAAAAATCCCTCGGCGGCGTCTGGCATGTAGCGTAGGAACCCATCGATAGTTCCTTCAAGTGTTTGGCGGCATTCCTGAGTCTTTATGACGTCTACAAGCCAACAACAAACGTGTATTTTTGTAACTGTTTTGGGGTCGTCGGTAGTCATCTGCTGCTTGCCAGTTGTTAAAAGGGACTACCATTTCAGATCAAAGCCACCACCTAACTTAAACCATATCTGTCCGGCTTTCGGAAAAGTCTATGTCCACAGGCAGCTTAACTACAAACCTTTTGTTTTGAGAGCCTGAAGGTGAAACATTTCTGGTAACACAGGCTGGAGCATTTGATGCTACAGCACACGAAATTTACGCACTTTTATTTTCCCTGGTACACAAATCCCAAAGAAGCAAACAGATTAACTCTTTATGGACTTTAACTAACCTACACTGAGGTGACAAAATCCATAGGATATACTATGTCAGATCTCCTTTTGCCAGGTAGAATGCAAGTAATCGACGTGGTATGGACTCAACAAGTTGTCAAAAGTCCCATGCAGAAATATTGAGCCATTCTGTCTCTACAGCCGTCCATATTGCGATAGTGTGATAATTGCGGGATTTTGTCCACGAACTTTCCCCTTCATTATGTACCTTATATGTTCGATAGGATAAATGCCAATACTTTCGCTCGAATTGTCCAGAAAATTCTTCACAATAATTGTGAACAACTGTGGCCTGGTGACACGACATCGTTGGGAACATGAAGTCAATGAATGGCGGCAAATGGTCTCTAAGTAAGCGAACATGTACATTTCCAATCAATGATCGCTTCAGTTTAGCCATAGGGCCCAGTCCACTCCATGTAAACACAGCCCACACCATTATGGAGCCACCACCAGCTTGCACAGTGACAACTTGGGTCCATGGCTTCGTGTTATCTGTACTCACTTGAATACTGCTATCGGCACTTACCACTGAAATCGGGACTCATCTGGCGAGGCCACATTTTTCCAGTCGTCCAGGCTTCAACCGGTATGGTCACGAGCCTAGAGAAGGCAATGAAGACGATGTCGTGTTGCTAGCAAAGGCACTCGCACCGGTTGTCAGCTGCCATAGCCCATTAACGCCTAATTTCGCCGCATTGTCCTAATTCTACGTTCGTCATTCATCCAAAATTAATTTCTACTGTTATTTCACGGAGTGTTGCTTCTCTGTTAACACTGATAACTGTACGCAAAGGCCGTCGGGCACTGCGTTGTCGGTAGTGCGATGTAACACCGGGAATTTGGAATGGAATTCTCGGCACACTCTTGACACTGTGAATCTCGGAATATTGCATTCCCAAACGGTTTTTGAAATGGAATGTCCCATGTGTTTAGCTCCAACTACGAGTCCGCGTTTAGAATCAGTTAAATCCCGTCGTGTGGCCATAATGACATCGCAAACCTTTTCACATGAATCACCCGAGTACAAACGACGTTTCTGCCAGTACACTGCCCTTTTATAGCTTGTCATACTACCATCCTCTATATACGTGCATCCGCTATCCCATGACTGTACCTCTTTGCATATGTGACTGCAGTGACAAGTAAAAATTGGAGATGAGTCAATGTGTTCGAGATGTCACTGGGAACGTATTTTGCCAATGAGAATTTTCTTCATTAGGATGCAGACTGGAATATAAATGTTTCCCTGTGTGTCTTTTGCAGTCCAGGACATGGATTTTACGTTCGCATTAACAAGTGGTTCTGCTTCGGCATTGATTCACAGACATAGGGTATTTCTAGAACACTAACGTTTAAATTAGCACTTCAGATCAGAAAAGTCATTGTGTCTTGGGAGAATCACATTCTGTAAATACTCCTACGGCAAAAAAATATCTGTTGCAGACTCTACATCACTAGAAACTGGGTAGCTGATACACTTAACCTCCTCATCCTCTCCTATTTCTCCGAGCTCGTTGCTCTCAGTTTGGTTGAATTAAATACGTATTGATTTCAGGACAGACCCTGCTCTTGCTTTGTATGCGTTGTTTCATCCTCGTTGAGTGTTTTGGTATTGCTTCCTCTATCGGCATATTTGTCACCTTAAAACAAAAACCAGTAACAGTATCTCAAACCTTTGGTTTTAAACCAGATTCATTGTACATCTATAATCCTACATAGTTATGTGCTTAAAGTGAGTGTAAATACTCTCCTATCTCTGCTGATATAGTAAATAACACACGTAGGTACTTCATGATCATACATACACTGATGGCAAAAAAGTCCTCATCACCAAAAAATGTAAAGTACTTTAATCTCGGGAATACAGTTAACTAGGTAATATATTTAAGTGATTAACATTGCATAATCGTAAGAAAGTATAAGCGCGAGATACGCCATTGACAATGTGACATTCCGGTACTTTAATATCCAGTGTAGCAGCCAGAATGTTTAATGCAAGCATGCAAAAGCTCATTCATTTTGTTGTACTGGTGCCGGATGTCTGTGCGGTGGAGTTCCATGCCTCTTACACTTGGTCCGTTAATACAGGCAAGGTTAATGCTTTTTGTGGATGTCGCAGGAGTTGTCATCCGATGATGTACCATATGCGCACGACTGGAGACAGGTCTGGTGATCGAGCAGGCTGTTTCGACACTCGGTAGAGCGTTATCCTGCTGGAGAACACCCCCTGGAAAGCTGCTCATGAATGGCAGCACAACAGGTCGAATCACTATGGTGCGTGTGATAACCACGAGAGTGCTCCTAATGTCATACGAAGTTGCACACTAGAACTCAACTCCAGGAGTAGGTTCTGTGTGTCTAGCACAGAAACAGGTTGGTTGCAGGTCCTCAACTACACTCCTTTTAACCAACACGCGGCCAGCACTGTCACCGAGACAGAATCAGCTTTCATTAGATAACACTACAGACCTTCACCCTACCGCCAGTGAGCTTTCGCTTGGCACCACTAAAGTCGCAAATGGGGTTGGATTGGGGTCGGTGGAATACACGTTACAGAGTGTCTGGCTCGGAAATGTCCTTGAAGCAACCGATTTGTATCAGTTCTTTGTGACACTGTGGTGCCAAGTGCTGCTTAAATTGCTGCTGCAGATGCAGTACGATGTGCCAGAGCCGTGGTGTTCTTGAGACCGAACATTCTCGGACCACAGCTGCTTTCAGTCACGTACATACCGGAGGGCTGAACGGTAGGCCTCTCAGTTTGTCTGACGAACCGGTTTCAGGCTCTGTCTCCGGCTGATACTGATCTTCGGCCGGACATGGCTGCGTGTCCTGTTCCAGAGGTTGCCCCTCAGTCAGCAAGATCCGGGCGGTCGCAGAGGGCGGGCTTGCTGGTAGTTGGGAGCTCCAACGTCAGGCGCGTAATGCGGCCACTTAGGAACACGGCAGCATGAGAGGGGAAGAAAACCAATGTGCACTCCGTGTGCATACCGAGGGCGGGGAGTCATTACAGATGAAGAAAGGGTCCTTCCGGATGCCATGAAGGATACAGGGTGCACCCATCTGCAGGTGGTCGCTCATGTCGGCACCAATGATGTGTGTCTCTATCGATCGGAGGAAATCATCTCTGGCTTCCGGCGGCTGTCTGATTTGGTGAAGACTGCCAGTCTCGCTAGCGGGATGAAAGCAGAGCTCACCATCTGCAGCATCGTCGACACGACTGACTGCGGACCTTTGGTACAGAGCCGAGTGGAAGGTCTGAATCAGAGGCTGAGACGGTTCTGCGACAGTGTGGGCTGCAGATTCCTCGACTGGCGCCATAGGGTGGTGGGGTTTGGGGTTTCTCTGGATAGGTCAGGAGTCCACTACACACAGCAGGCGGCTACACGGGTACCAGGGGTTGTGTGGCGTGAACTGGGCGCTTTTTAGATTAGATGGCCTCGGGCAAGTACAGAAAGGGCAACAGCCTCAAAGGGTGCGGGGCAAAGTCACGACATGAGGGAACCAGGCAGCAATCGGTATTCTAATTGTAAACTGTCGAAGCTGCGTTGTTAAAGTATCGGAACTTCAAGCGCTGATAGAAAGTACCGAAGCTGAAATCGTTATAGGTACGGAAAGCTGGTTGAAGCCAGAGATAACTTCTGCCGAAATTTTTACAAAGGCACAGACGGTGTTCAGAAGGGATAGATTGCATGCAACCGGTGGGGGCGTGTTTGTCGCTGTTAGTAGTAGTTTATCCTGTAGTGAAGCAGAAGTGGATAGTTCCTGTGAATTATTATGGGTGGAGGTTACACTCAACAACCGAGCTAGGTTAATAATTGGCTCCTTTTACCGACCTCCAGACTCAGCAGCATTAGTGGCAGAAAAACTGAGAGAAAATCTGGAATGCATTTCACATAAATTTTCTCAGCATGTTATAGTCTTAGGTGGAGATTTCAATTTTCAAGATATAGACTGGGACACTCAGATGTTTAGGACGGGTGGTAGGGACAGAGCATCGAATGACATTATACTGAGTGCGCTATCCGAAAATTACCTCGAGGAATTAGACAGAAAACTGACTCGTGAAGATAACATCTTGGACCAACTGATAACAAACAGACCCGAACTTTTCGACTCTGTAAGCGCAGAACAGGGAATCAGTGATCATAAGGCCATTGCATCTGTTTAGTAAGAGTAATAGAAGGCAGATTTCAGACTACCTAACAGATCAAAACGAAAATTTCTGTTCCGACACTGACAAAGTTGAGTGTTAATGGAAAAAGTTCAAGGCAATCGTAAAATGCGTTTTAGAGAGGTACGTACCGAGTAAAACTGTGAGGGACGGGAAAAACCCACCGTGGTTCAACAACAAAGTTAGGAAAGCGAAAGCAAAGAGAGCTTCACTGGAAGTTTAAACGCAGCCAAAACCTCTCAGATAAACAGAAGCTAAACGATGTCAAAGTTAGCGTAAGGAGGGCTATGCGTGAACCGTTCAGTGAATTCGAAAGTAAAATTCTCTGTATCGACTTGACAGAAATCCTAGGAAGTTCTAGTCTTACGTTAAATCAAGAAGTGGCTCGAAGCAGCATATCCAGGCACTCTGGGATGATGATGGCATAGAAACAGAGGATGACACGCGTAAAGCTGAAATACTAAACACCTTTTTCCAAAGCTGTTTCACAGAGGAAGACCGCACTGCGGTTCCTTCTCTAAATCCTCGCACAAACGAAAAAATGGCTGACATCGACATAAGTGTCCAAGGAATAGAAAATCAACTGAAATCACTCAATAGAGGAAAGTCCACTGGACCTGACGGGATACCAATTCGATTCCACACAGAGTACGCGAAAGAACCTGCCCTCTTCTAACAGCCGTGTACCGCACGTCTCTAGAGGAACGGAAGGTTCCAAATGATTGGAAAAGAGCACAGGTAGTCCCAGTCTTCAAGAAGGGTCGTCGGGAAGATGGGCAAAACTATAGACCTATCTCTGACATCGATCTTTTGTAGAATTTTAGAAGATGTTTTTTGCTCGAGTATCATGTCATTTCTGGAAACCCAGAATCTACTCTGTAGGAATCAACATGGATTCCGGGAACAGCGATCGTGTGAGACCCAACTCGCATTATTTGTTCATGAGACCCAGAAAATATTAGATACAGGCTCCCAGGTAGATGCCATTTTCCTTGACTTCCGGAAGGCGTTCGATAGTTTCGCACTGTCGCCTGATAAACAAAGTAAGAGCCTACGGAATATCAAACCAGCTGTGTGGCTGGATTTAAGAGTTTTTGCAAACAGAACACATAAGGTTGTTCTCAATGGAGAGACGTCTACAGACGTTAAAGTATCCTGTGGCGTGCCACAGGGGAGTGTTATGGGACCATTGCTTTTCAAATGGTTCAAATGGGTCTGAGCACTATGGGACTTAACATCTATGGTCATCAGCCCCCTAGAACTAAGAGCTACTTAAACCTAACTAACCTAAGGACATCACACAACATCCAGTCATCACGAGGCAGAGAAAATTCCCGCCGGGAATCGAACCCGGGACCCCGTGCTCGGGAAGCGAGAACGCTACCGCGAGACCACGAGCTGCGGACCATTGCTTTTCACAATATATATAAATGACGTAGTAGATAGTGTCGGAAGTTCGATGCGGCTTTTCGCGGATGATGCTGTAGTATACTGAGAATTTGTAGCATTAGAAAATTGCATCGAAATGCAGGAAGATCTGCAGCGGATAGGCACTTTGTGCAGGGAGTGGCAACTGTCCCTTAACATAGACAAATGTAAGGTATTGCGAATACATAGAAAGAAGGATCCTTTATTGTATGATTATATGATAGCGGAACAAACAGTGGTAGCAGTTACTTCCATAAAATATCTGGGAGTATGCGTGCGGAACGATTTGAAGTGGAATGATCATATAAAATTAATTGTTGGTAAGGCGGGTACCAGGTTGAGATTCATTGGGAGAGTCGTTACAAAATGTAGTCCATCAACAAAGGAGGTGGGTTACAAAACACTCGTTCGACCTATACTTGAGTATTTCTCATCAGTGTGGGATCCGTACCAGATCGGGTTGACGGAGGAGATAGATAAGATCCAAATAAGAGCGGTGCGTTTCGTCATGGGGTTATTTGGTAACCGTGATAGCGTTACGGAGATGTTTAGCAAACTCAAGTGGAAGATTCTGCAAGAGAGGCGCTCTGCATCGCGGTGTAGATTGCTGTCCAGGTTTAGAGAGGGTGCGTTTCTGGATGAGGTGTCGAATATATTGCTTCCCCCTACTTATTCATACCGAGGAGATCACGAATGTAAAATTAGAGAGATTCGAGCGCGCACGGAGGCTTTCAGACAGTCGTTCTTCCCGCGAACCATACGCGACTGGAACAGGAAAGGGAGGTAATGACAGTGGCACGTAAAGTGCCCTCCGCCACACAGTGTTGGGTGGCTTGCGGAGTGTAAATGTAGATGTAGATGTACAGTCGCTACTTTCTGCCAAGTGTTTCTGCAGTATCCCAGAAGGAGCATCCTGCTTGTCATAGCCCTAATACACGACCACGTTCAATCTCAGTGAATTGTTGACAATGACGTCTTTGTCACCTTAAAGTCATTCTTGTTTAGTGTCAAACCACTATGTCCAAATCAAATGTTTCTAACGCTCACGACCGTTAATGCGTGTATTTAAGGAAAATGTGATTTGCATTCTCATAAATGTGTTAGTGCCAACACTCGTAAGCGCACGGCACTAAATTTGTATAGACAACTTCTCGTTATGTTGCATAACTCCTTCTTG
The DNA here is from genome assembly GCF_021461395.2 of Schistocerca americana. Lineage (NCBI taxonomy): Eukaryota > Metazoa > Arthropoda > Insecta > Orthoptera > Acrididae > Schistocerca > Schistocerca americana. Next base: position 256,150,993 of record NC_060123.1, read on the forward strand.
TTGTAGGATGTTTTTCCGTCAGTGTATTTTCACAGTTAGTCGAATATAATGGACTATTAAGGTAATCGATTGTTTTTATAATTTTGAACTTTTGTGGCTTTGCGGTTTCACCCACGTAGATCGTTATTTATTCGTTCGAACGACTTAAAATGCAAGAAATTTAATTTTACGCGTGCGCATTGCATTCCTGTTGTTACTTTTTTTACTTCTCTGATAGATTTGTGTATTTATGGTCTACTTAACCATAGAAAGGGTGGAATGCCATATCTGAATAAGGAGAAAGCCAAGGAAGGAACTATCAGAAAAAATGAGGAGACTATATTAAAGTTTGTGTAAATTTCTTCGGAGAAGCCAGTACTAACACCATCATTCTACTGCTGCTCAAGACCAAGAACAAGCTGAAGTAGTACAAGTACTCGACAATAATATCTTGGTAGGAATTTTAGTTGATACTATGAATTTGTTAACTTCACTTGTTTCCGATGCGATTGCTGAAATTGCGACAATAGAAGAGTCTGTAACCACTTCAACTGCGTCAGACTTTGTGGGAAAAATATCGGAAAGTAACGTACAAATATAGATTCGAACATGCGATTGGTATTAATGGGGTGTATCGATAGTAGGCACATTCGAGTTACGATGAGGACCTTTCGCTCACGGCGGTGACTCCACCCATAGAAGTGATATGGCAGTATGTTGTTGGCAGGGGAGCAGCAAAACACTTGTAATATGGGTCTGGGTTAATCGACGAAGCCTCAGGAAGTGTTATGGTTGTCACCGCTCTTATGTACGGTCCCTGGACTTGGTGGTCGAGCAGCGTTAGTTAGACTCAGCATTACCGGCCAGTATAGGCTGAAGTGGAACTAACAATGATACCATGGTGGATTACGTCGGCGCGGCTAAACTTCCAGAAGAGGAGCTCTTTACTTATAGTGCCACGGCATTATAGAGAAAATGAATTTCTAAGTACGTTTCTCCTGAGACTTAAAGTGACTGACTTAGCTAAACTGTACTCGAGTGCTGTTTACCCCAGTTCGAGACTTAAATAACTGCATTTGAACTTACTTGACGAATTGTACCATTTGGCTATATATATGGTTGATCCAGAGCTCACAGGCGGTGCCTCCGTTTTGACATTGGTAGTTATCGTGTTAATACTTAGTCATTGGGGCTTGTATATTTGAACATATTGTCGCCATGTGTAGTTGGCATTAAAGCACATGTCAACATGTCTAACAAGTCATTATCCTACACAAGTTTAACTTTGATATTTAGTGTATTTTAAGAAGTACTTTGTAACTGTTATTGTTTTGAATATTGTGATGTGTTTTATTGGATTGTCGGGATATTTTACAAGATAAGTGGAATTCTGTTCGTCAGTTACTTTATGGGACACAATTTTAAATTATATATTCCCTGGGTTATTAAAATTTTGAGGTGTTCAGTGTGAGTTGGTACATACGTATTGTACGTATAATAATTCCATGGAATGATGTTGTTATAGCTGGTGTTTTGACTTGCTAGGACGGAATGTAATAGGCACTTTCCGAAACTGGTACGGCCCGGATTGTAATCGTTGTTATTTTCCAGATGACTAGAGTCATAGTTTTATGTAATCTGTTGTAATCGCCGAGCGGAATTTATGGACTGAACCTTGTAGCCTATGGATAACCTCCGTCTACGTAATTTTCAGCATCATTCTTTGTGCTATCACGGTTGTACAAATTGTATTCTACTGTTGATGGGTCGCTGAATGTGGTTCGTTAAAAATATTTCAGACTTATTCTCTTTAATTGTCAAATTGCGGCTGATTCTTAAAATATTTTATCGCCTTTATGGCCTTAAAAATCAGTTTACCATTCCAGTCTTAGAATCTTTTATTAATTAGTTATATTGTTTTCGTGAATTCTAAAATTTTTCGACTGGCCATTGGCCAGATAAACGTAATTTTAAAAAATTATTTCATTTTATCAAATGTCGGTTTTTAATTAACAAATGGTTGAAACTGTCATTCTGCACGTTATTCTTCTCCATCCCACTTCGCACAAGCCAGTGTGTTAATACACAGTTCGCCGAAAGCTGACACTACCACACATGGTTCGTAGTGAGACATCCACTCTATCGCACTGAAAGCATTGTCAAGTGGCCAAGGAGGCAGCCACCGCGTGAGTGGTTTTTGCTCGTATAGATAAATGGCGAGAAAGCTTTACATACTTGGTTGGGTTATTCTCTTTCTAAAGCGTCATTGGTTCCGTTTTCGTTTATTTGGGAACGCGAATTCATCGAACGCTTCGAAGCTGTACTCCCCCTTTTGGTTTAATAGTCGGTGGAACTGAATGGCAAGTAGCCAACCATGAATAAATCACTGCACAGAACTAAGATTTCTCAAGGACGCAGATTTAGCAGAGGAGGTCGCCAAGAAATTGACACCTCAAGGACCTGTACCGTCAAGACCTTATGGAGTCCCTAAAGTCCACAAAAAAGGGGTGTCGTTACGCCCAATTGTCAGCAACATTAGGGCACCTACATATTTGCTGGCCAAATACCTGGCAGCATTACTGAGCCCTTATGTGAGGAAATGCCCTCATCACGTTCGTAATTCTGTGGATTTCGTAAAACTTCTCGACAAATTCAAGCTGAAAGACTCAGATATCCCTGTGAGCTTTTGACGTTGTTTCGTTTTTCACCAGGGTGCCTCTTCGAGGTCAGTTGAGCTTACTGCACAGAAATTTGACGAGAAGACGACCGACCTTATCAAGCACTTTCTGACCTCCACGTATTTTCACTTTCATGGAGAATACTATGAACAAACAGAAGGAGTCGTAGTGAGAGTCCACTCTCACCTATGGTCGCGAATTTCTATATGGAGTACTTCGAGGAGGAAGCTTTGGTGTCATCCAAATGGAAACCTACTTGTTTTCTAGGTAATGTGGATGACACGTTCGTGATCTGACCCCATGGAAGGGACAAGCTCCTAGACTTCCTTACACAGCTGAACTCCATAGATCCGAACATCAAATTCACTACGGAGACCGAAGCAGAAGGAAGATTATCATTCCTGGACGTCATTATCAAATGACGAGCGGATGGCACCCTGGGTCACGGGGTGTACAGGAAGAAAACGCACACCGACCTGTATTTGCAAGCGGATAGCTGCCACCACCCTGCACAGACGAATGGGGTGCTAAAAGCACTGGTGCACAGGGTGCGCACCATCTTTGACGCAGAGAGTCTGCCCCAAGAGCTGGAACACCTCAAAACTGTATTCCGGAAAAATGGGTACTCGGAATGGCAGATCAGACGCGCTCTTCGCCCCAGTACAGCGTGTGGATACGGAAGAAGTCACGGAGAAAGAGACAGCCACTGCCTATATACCGTACACTGGCGCACTATCGGGGAAAGTAGGACGAATATTGAGGAAACACCGAGTAGGAACTGTCTTTCGCCCACCAAAAAAAAAAAAGCGAGCATTGTTGGGAAGTGTCAAAGACGATCTCGGTTTTCGGAAGGCCGGCATGTACCAGATTCAATGTGAGAAGATTTATATTGGACAGACAGTGCGCACCATCGAAGATCGTTGGCGAGAACATCAGAGGCACACTCGACGTCGGTACCCCAACAAGTCGCAGAGCACTGTTTGTCCAAAAATCACGGACTACCAAAGTACCAGGGTCTTGGCACAGACATATAAATACTGGGACAGCGTCGTTCGAGAGACTATCGAAATGGGTACCAGGGACGGACTCGTCAACCGACATTGCGGCTACATCCTCAGCAGGGCATGGAAACCAGCACTGAGTCTGTTTAAAAAGAGGCTCAGCAAAGGAAATGAACGGGCGACTAGGGTGGACGAGGCAGTTACACCGACGCCACCACAGACTCCGACGCCAGCGTCTCACCGACCGCTGATGCGCGGGCGCGGACCGTGGAGAGAACGCCTCGCAAGGTGAGGGCATTTAAGACGGCTGCGCGACCTCAGGAGCTCAGTTCGTCAGCGCACTCACAGTTCCAGACATATACGTTTTGATGTCCTTTTATCCAAAATCCAATATAACAGGCTAGTCGCATATGTGGAAGATATATTGAGTGATTATCAGTGCGGCTTTAAGCCTAATACATCAAGTGAGACTGAAACAAGAACAGGCACAATAGTGGTGGAACTGAAAAAAGCCATACAGCATAGGAGACTGAAAATTAACGAATCAAAACTAAACATACGAAGTTTCACAAAAAGGTATAATAACATTGATAAAGGTCAACAGTAGGTTTTAATTTTCAGCATGTAGGGGATTCTGAATATCTAATGGCTAAATGCATAGGGGACTGAAAATTCACGAATCAAACCTCAATATATGAAATTCCATAAACAAAGGACAATCACATGGGGAAGTGGTCAGCGGCAGGTTTTAATTTTCAGCGTGTAGAGGATTTCGAATACTTAGGGGTAAATATTAATGAGGTATATTTCATATCAACTGAAATAAAAGACCACATTTGAAATGGTGATAGGTGTTATCACACATTTGGAACCAACGCGAATCGTCGTTTTGTTGCCACTTCCCACAGTGATTTTAGAAATTCTGTTGGAATCTTATCTATCCATTCTGCATTACTTGATTTTGTGTCTTCAAGAGCTCTTTTAAATTATGATTCTAATAATGGACCCCTATCTCTGCTGTAAGGAGCACTCAGTCTTCAGGCCTCGAGTGGCCTACCAGTAACATCCGACCGCCGTGTCATCCTCTGTGGAGGATGCGGATAGGAGGGGCGTGGGGTCAGCGCACCGCTCTCCCGGTCGTTATGATGAGTTGCTCCTCAATTGGCATTACGAGGCTGAGTGTACCTCGAAAAATGGCAACAGCGCATGGCTGCCTGGATGGTAAACCCATCCAAGTCCCGACCACGCCCGACAGCGCTTAGCTGCGGTGATCTCAAGGGGAACCGGTGTAACCACTGCGGCAAGGCCGTTGCCTATCTCTGCTGTAAAGAGTCCTGTTTCATCTTCTATGATGTCATCAGACAAGTCCTTCCCCTCAAAGAGGCGTTGAATGTATTCATTCCACCTATCAGCTCTCTCCTCGTCTTTAAACAGTGGAATTCTCTTTGCACTCTTAATGTTACCGCCCGCTTGTAGTTTCATCGAAGCCTGTTTTATTTTACTATGTGCCGTGTCAGTTCTTCCGAGAATCATTTCGTTTTCGATTTATTTCAGACTTTTCCTGCAGCCATTTCGCATAGCTTCCCTCCACTTCTTATTTATTCCGTTCCTAAGCGGATTGTATTTCTGTATTTTTGGATTTTCTTTAACATTTTTTTTGTTTCCATCTTTCATGAAACAACTGAAGTATTGTTACCTATGGTTTCTTTGTAGTCACCTTCTTTGTACCAATGTTTTTGTTTCCAACTTCTTTGAATGTCCTTTTAAGATATGTCCATTCCAGTTCAACTGTATGCCTACTGAGCTTTTCCTTATAGCAGTATCTACAGCGTCAGAGGACTGCAAGAGTCCCTCTTCATTCTCTAATACTTCCATATCCCATTCCTTGCGCGTTGTTTCTTCCTGATTAGTCTCCTAAATATCAGCCTACTCTTCCTCACTACTAAACTGCGATCTGAGTCTCTATTTGCTCCTGGGTACGCCTTGCAATCCAATATCTGATTTCGGAATATCTGCCTGACCATGATGTAACCTAACTAAACTCTTCCCGTATCGCCGGTACTTTCCTAAGTATATCTCTTCCTCTTATGATTCGTGAACAGAGTATTCGCTAATAATAGCTGAATTTTACTGCAGAATTCAATTAATCTTTCTCCTCTCTTATTCCTAGTATAAAGCTCATGTTCTCCCTTAACCCTTTCTTCTACTTTTCCCCTCCAACCGTATTCCAAATCTCCATGACTATTAGATTTTCATGTTCCTTTACGAACTGAATTGCCCGTTAAATATCGTCATACATGTTCTGTACCTCTTCAACTTCGGCATGCAGCGTCGGCACGTATACCTGAACTGTTGTTGCCGTTGTTGGTTTGCAGTCGACGCTGATGAGAATCATCCTATCACTGAACTATTTATAGTAGCACACTGTCTGTCCTACCTTTCTGTTCATAACGAATAGGACTCCCGTTACACCACTCTCCGCGGCTGTTGATATTACCATTTACTCATTTGACCAGAAGTCATTGGCTTCCTTCCATTTCACGTCACTGGGCCCATATCTAGATTGAGCCTTAACATTTCCATTTTGATATTTTCTAGCTTCCCTACCACGCTCAAACCTCTGCCACGTCACGCCATGACTTGTAGAAAGTTATCTATCCTCTTGGTAGTCCCTTCTTGTAGATCCGAATGGGAGACACGTCTGGAATCTTTGGTATTGGAGATATCGTCTAGAAGCTTTTCAATTATAGGCCACATGTCCTGTGGGTGCACGTAATATGTGTTTATTGCAGTGTTTTTCACTGCCTTCAGCATCCTCTCGCCGTTGAACATTGCCGATTATTCGTCCCTTAGGTGCAGTTTCCAGCCAGAAGGGCAAGATTGCACTGAACCTCCGTCAACTCCTCCGCACTCTTTGACAAGGTCATTAGCTGAATGAGAGGTGACTTCTCATTCCGGAAGTCTTCAGCCGTCATTGCTGCTGCTGATGATTTTTGTGCAAAATTCAAGTGGTTGTGGGGTTCGAACACAGGGTGATTTGAAAACCAGTCCTTTTTTTCCATTTTCTCATTACTGTTCGTTGTATTTGATCGTAGCGGACATCACATGACATCCGTTGAAGTTAGTTGTTAATCCCTTCACTTATATTTTTTATTACAGATACCAGCCAGCGCTCTGACCGAACACGCTGAGCTACTGCGCCGGCATTCAGTCCTAAACGCTGCCCATAGAGCACTTGTGTTACGTTTATTTCATTGTATTAATTGCTGGTTGAGAGTGTTTTGTAATTCACATAAGAGACTCAACTCCGTCCTTGATGGAAGCTCACTAAATTCTTACATTATATACCGAGGTGATAAGAGTTAGGAGACACCAGTCAGTACTGTGGGGGACCCCCTTTTGCCTGGCCCAGTGCAGCAGTTCCATGTGGTATGGACTCAATAAGTCGTTGGAAGTCCCCTACGGAAATACTGAGTCATGCTGCCACTATAGCCGCCCATAATCGCGAAAATGTTGCCAAATGCAGCGTTTCGTGCACGTTCAATAAATGTTCGATGGGATTCATGTTAGTCGATATGAGTGGCAAAATCATACCCTCAATTCTTCCAGAATATTCTTCAAACCCATCGTGAACAATTGCGGTCCGTTGACACGGCGCATTTTGCCTAAAATGTTCCATCGTTGTTTGGCACATGCATGGCTGAAAATGGTCTACTGGCAGCCAAACATAACAATTTCCAGTCTGTGATCGATTCACTCCACGTAAACGCAACCCACACCATACGGAACGATCATCTGCTTGCACATTGCCTTGTTGACAACCTGGGTCCACAGCCTCATGGGCTCTGCTCCACATCCGAACCATCAGCTCTTACCAACTAGAACTGGTAGTCACCTGACCAGATGACGGTTTTCCTGTAGCCTAAGGTCCAGCCGATATGGTCTCGACTCTAGGAGACGAGCTGCTGGCAATGTCGTGCTGTTAGCATAGGCACTTGCGTTGGTCGGCTACTGCCATAGCCCGTTAAAATCAAACTTCGCCGAACTGTCCTAAAGGATACTTTCATCGTACGTTCCATACAGATTATTGCAGTTATTTCTCGCAGAGTTGCTTGTCTGTCAGCACTGACAACGCTACTACTCTCCGTCGTTAAGTGGAGCCTGTCGGACACTGCGTTATCCGTGGTGAGAGGTAACGCCTGAAATTTGCTATCCTGGGCACTCTCTTGACACTGGGGATCTCGGAATATTGCATTCCATAAGATTTCCGAAATGGAATGTGAAATACGTCTACCTCCAGCTGTCATTCCGCATTAAAGGTCTGTTTAGTCCTGTCGTGCTGCCATAATAATGTTGGAAACTTTTTCACATGAATCACCTGAATACAAATGACATCTCCGTCGATAGACTCTCTTTCATACCTTGTTTACGCGATACTACCGCGATCTGTATAGCTGCATATCCCTATCTCACTTCTGGCACTTCAATGTAGATTCTCTTTGTTCTCTCCAAGCTTGCTTCTCTAGTCTAGAAATTAATTTAAAATATTGACGAGGGTTCGATTTTCAACATGAGAGATTGTCGAAGAATTTATATACATGTAAAGCTTCCGAAATTTCTCAATAGTACAATCATACACCCGTCTGAAAATACAATTAACCTCTTCTCCAAAATTAATTATGACTTCGAGTTAAAACATTCTGGCCGGAAGCTGTGACCGAGCGGTTCTAATCGCTTCAGTCCAGAACCGCGCTGCTGCTACGGTCGCAGGTTCGAATCCTGCCTCGGGAGTGGATATGTGTTATGTCCTTAGGTTAGTTAGGTGTAAGTAGTTCTAAGTCTACGGGACTGACGACCTCAGATGTTAAGTCCCATAGTGCTCATAGCCATTTAAAATATTCTGTAAAACTTATAACTTCGAAGCTGTCAAGAAGCATATAAATCGTTCATTTGAGATAGCTGTAATATATCATACAAATGCATAGAAATAAATATTTCTATTTTTCGATCAACATTAACTTTTATTGACATCATCATAAATCTGATCATGCGTCTCCAAAGTATCAATAATAACAACTGAACAACTTTCGTCCGTCAAAGAATAAGACAATATCCAACCTTATCGATATAAAATAATGGATTTCCAGTATGAGTAGGGAAAGGAACTCCAGAACACAATAACCAAACGCATCTCAGGAGAGCTACATCCTTCAGCGACTTTGCGGCTAGTGACCAGGCACGGGGCACAGCTCGGTCTTTTGAGGCGTCATGTTCTCCCACTGGTCGCCATTATATGAAAAGCAAACAGAACATAGTTTACTTGTAATTATCAAAGATGCATGCGACTATTTTCAAAATTATAAATCCTGTTGAAAAGCGTGGCACATACATTTAGTGGGTTACTGCGAAAGATGAACGTCACAAACACGTTTGTGACGTTACTACTGCCGCGGAAAGGTATTGCTAGCTTAGTTAAGGCGCCAATTACGTGGACATTCCAACGACTGTGCCACGCTACACGCCTCGCTCTTGAGCACACACTCGCCAGTAATGTGAAGTGGGCACGTACTGGCTGACAGGTTAAGTGGCTACGTTCCGCATGTCGGCCTTTGTGTGAGGGACCACTGTGTCAAGGCCGAGCGCCCAAGGCTTTACCGTCCGCCACCAGGCGACAGGGTAGTGACCGAGCGTCTCTTCACCTCACTCCAGTGCTAGCACACTACACATATTTCATAGTGGCTCGATTCGCCCATGTCCGCAGCTCGTGGTCGTGCGGTAGCGTTCTCGCTTCACACGCCCGGGTTCCCGGGTTCGATTCCCGGCGGGATCAGGGATTTTCTCTGCCTCGTGATGACTGGGTGTTGTGTGATGTCCTTAGGTTAGTTAGGTTTAAGTAGTTCTAAGTTCTAGGGGACTGATGACCATAGATGTTAAGTCCCATAGTGCTCAGAGCCATTTGAACCATTCGATTCGCCCATACATTCGCCACCTCCAGAATATACAGTTCTAGGCTGCATGTGGCGACTAAGTTCTCAATGATATCTGTTGTTAACGTCCTCTGCCGACCGGGGTGGCCGAGCGGTTCTAGGCGCTACAGTCTGGAACTGCGCGACCGCTACGGTCGCAGGTTCGAATCCTGCCTCGGGCATGGATGTGTGTGATGTCCTTAGATTAGTTGGGTTTAAGTAGCTCTAAGTTCTAGGGGACTGATGACCTCAGAAGTTAAGTCCCACAGCGCTCAGAGCCATTTGAACCATTTTTTTGACGTCCTCTGTTAAACAAAGCATTTTATTTCACACGTCTAGTTTCGTAAGACCAAATTCAAGAGCAAATCTACATGACCCTGTGGTGAGTCAGTAGATGAAATCAACATGAGAAAAGTAATAATACATAAATGAATTTTACAAGAATTCTATGGAGAGAACAGGCTGTGAATATATATTAACATAATCAACAATTAGCCTATTTCTTTCCAGCAGAAACTCTGTGACGGAATAGTAATCCATGAAGAAATACTTCGTTTTAGGCTTAAGAGTACGAAGATTACTGCGAAATATTTTTTTTAATTCCTTGGTAACTTACCGAAAATGGATGCGGTAGAATTCTGCATGCGTTTCTGCACAACAGTCAAGGAGTTACGATTGAAGTGCAGATTCGATTTCTGCCTACCATTAACTGGGTGGAAGCTGGTAATTCTTGCGAATAAGCTCATACTGTTAACATCAAATGCCATTGAAGAAAAGATATATTCTGAGAGGCTAATGTCGGAATTGCTAGACTCTTGAACAAGAATCAACAGAAGGTTCGCAGACTTGCACCACTTACTGAATGAACTGCCAGTCGCTGAGCAAAAAATATCCTTTATGGATGCGAAGAGTTACCCCGAGTATAACGCCGTATATAATCAGCAAAAGAAAATAAACTAACTAGATTTATTTCCATGTTCCCCCATTACTTATGGCAGATACTGCAGCAATTAGTTTACAGGACAGCCTACTATCTATCTGAATCCCAAGGAATTTGAACTGTTCAGACTAATAAATAATATGACCATTCTTTGTCATCAAAACGCCATTTTTAGTTGAATAGTGCATTCGAAACTATAAAAACTGCTGTTTGTTCTTGAAGCGACATTCATCAATAAAATATTCTTGGGTTTCAAGACATGTCAACTCGTTAACTGCTCATGAGATTTCCGCAGAGATTTCCTCTGATAATGTCAAGTGGTCGACTGTCATGTGGATCACACTACCGTGCTTATACAGGCATGACGCCACCTGTGACGTCACTGGGAACATCGCGGTTGTCCAAGTATAGCAGTGTCATCCACACAGCAGTTGACCACCTGACAATATCAGAGGAGTGAAATTACAATGAATTCCAGACCATTAGCTGGTTAAAAGTGTTGATAAATTTCAACGGCGACAGCTGATAATGTGTGCCCCGACCGGGACTCGAACCTGAGATGTCATGCTTACATGGCAGACGCTCTATCCTACTGAGCCACCGAGTACACGGATGATAGTGCGACTGCAGGGGCTTCTCACGCACGCTCCCCGTGAGACCCACAAAATCCAGCTTATAGACCACATACTACATTTGTAGCGCCTCTGTCCACTACAATCATTACTCGCGGCAGTCAATCTACCGATTCCAGTAAGAGTTTGAGCAATGTGAGTGCATCCGCACTGAAGAAGATCATTGCCCCGTAAGCCTTTATATCTCTGAAGATATAGAGAAGTTCCTGCAGTCGCACTATTCTTCGTGTTCTCGATGGCTCAGTCATGCCCGCACGGTAGCTCAGCGCGTTCCGTCACAGAGCTGTAATAAAAAATCTAAGGGATCAACAACGAATTTCAACGGATGTAATGTGACGTCCGATATGACCAAGTGCAACGAACAACGAACGATAACGAACAAAACGCAAAAAAAAAAGAAAAAATGTCGGAAAGAGTCAGCAATGTAAGCAAGAGATCCCGGTCGTGGCACCTATTTTCAGCTGTCCCCGTTGATATTTATCAACGACTGTAAGCAGCTAATCGTCTGGAATTCATTGCAATTTCATTCTTCAAAAGATGCAACATCACCAATGGTATCTGTTCTTTCGGAAATGTCTGAAAGAACAGATAACATCTAGAGATATTTATCAGAGGATCTATCTCTGGAAAGCTCATGGGTAGTTAACCATTTGACACGGCTTGAAACCCGAGAATAATTTATTATTAATCAAAAATTGGGTCTTACCGTGAGTTAACATCAATTTGTTTTCTACAGGCCATGAAGTTATGTCTTGAACAGCACTCATTGATACATTGCCTATGTTGCACTCAGCATTCTTCACTAAACGAAGTTAGTGTCATCAGCAAACAGAAATATTATAGACTCACCTGTCATACTAGTAGGTATGTCATTTGTACTTATAAGCGACAGTAGTTGTCCGAGCACTAACCCCTGAGACATCCCTCACCTAATCATGCCACAATCAGACCTCCACCTCACAGCCGTTTTCATTACAGTGGAGAATGACCTTTTGCTCTCCGTTTTTAAAGAATGAGAGTAGCCAATTCAGAGCTATTCCTCCCATTTCCTAACACTCTAAGATTTGCAGTAATATTTTTTATCAGCACAATCAACCACATAACACTAATTCGGACTTTGATGCAATCTATTTACCAACAGGTTTCAGTCCAAGACCATGTCAACAGTAGTGAAATATAAAATTATAAAACCAACTTTACAAATCATACATTCTTAGAATTTCAAGGTACATAATTAAAGTCAAGTAGAACAGTTCTGAACACAATAACCATATGAAATGCAGGAGCTAATCACATTAAAAGAAAACATTAACCAGTTTAATATGTAACATATGCAGCATTGTGCTTTAGTATCCTGCTAGATACCCTATCATGTCCATGAGAGTCCTTAGTCTTCAGCGATGTATTTATCGAATCAGAACCCCCCCCACCCTCCAGCCCCAAACCCATTGCCAGTATCAGGGAGGTACGTTTGAGATATCAGTCTTGGAAATCAATTTTCTTCTGAGAGCTACGTGACTTCCTTTACAAACTAATTTTTATTCAACTTACCTGCTATTTCCAAAATGTGATTGGTAAATGCTGTACGTATATCTGACACGCACCAGTAACAAGAAAATTTGTACTTATATTGTCTTCATATCCCCTACTTTGTGCAGTAAGCCAGAGACTTCCTTCACGACTGACCATATCGGTTGAGCTCCTGTCGAGGACGCTATGTTCGTCAATGGTGCTGCGAGCTGTGAATTCAGAAGATGGCTTTTGTTTGAGCGGATTAATCGTGACTTAGTATGTGTTATATGATTACAGTTGCAGTAAAAGAAACTATATAATTACTTTTAACGGCAACGTTCCTCCATCCACATGCTGGACACGTATCTTTCTACATTGATCTACTGCGTGCTATCTAACCCTGATGCGACTTCGAAGTGAGTGAAATTCGTTCTTATATTGAGGGGAGTTCCTACATGGAACTCAGTTCCCATCGCTTCTTATCTCTATCACAGGGCTTTTTACGTGTTAACGTCATCAATAAAGCAAATGTGTCCCAACTAAACAAAATGTTGTTCTCACTCTTTGTACTCAGTTTCTTCAAAATGGTTAATTTGTGAGTCTCGTCCTTACACAGTCTCCTTCGGACCTCGCAGATTCCCAAGTTTAATAGCTGTTTATGGTCAGCGTTGCTAGCAAATAGAGCGGTGCTTCCCGTTGTTCCGTGAAGTCGCTTGGAGTAATATCTTTATACTGAATAGGTACCTCAAACCTACTTTTGCTGTATGAAATGCGTAATGGTAGTGACACACCAAAATCACAATAGTAATCCGTTGTCGTTGCTACATATTTTATTACAATGAAAAGCATTATAAAATCACAATCACAATAATACAAGAGACTGCCTTACACGGCCAAATCACTTGGACAAATAACAAATAAATTTCTTTAACTGGAACAAGACCCATAAGACTTGAAATTTGAATATGACTAGGTAAATATACTCAGGTAAAGCTTTACTTAAATAGTACAAATGTCTATACCATTCCAATCACAACTCTCATTACTTCCAATCAGCTGAGGAACCGATTACTGGTAAGAACACAGATCTTTTAAGGTTTGGCTAGCCAACTTTCCTATACAAAACTATATACAAATGACTAAAACAATTAAGGAGGTGCTTTAATTTTGACCAAACCAATCTTCAAATTTACTTAGTTGATTAATCAACAATATTCTTAGAATGATTACAACTAGAACATTACCATATGACAATGCCCCTAAAATGAGGTTGCTTCAATATTGCGTGTCAATTAGCGATAGACGCGAGCAGACCAAGGATCAAATCAATACGAGAGATCCACGAGACAGGAAATGACATAAAAATGTAATCACCTTTGCACTGCAATTGAACTTCAGATGCTATAATTCTCCACCAGAATGATGGAATCTCCCAACAGTGCCAACACATAATCCAAGATGTAAAGAAGAGGATAGGGCTTTAAATATCTCTCTGCCCCCGTGGTGCTCTGCTCCCAGTATACTCGCGTCGACCACTACCTATTATCTGTAACACAACATACATCAACGACAGACAGTATTCTGAGACATAAACTACACTATCTTATCTAGAGAACAGGTGATCAATACAACTGAATAGAAACAAATTAGCCTCCGTGAGTTACTTGGCCAGTGACAGCCCTTGAACTTTGATTAATAAGTTCGCTAAAAATCATGCCCTAAAGTTATAACGACAAAAATTATCTCGGCGCACATTTACACGCCAAACTACCAAATGAACTACAAGGTAGAATAGAGGACGTATCTGGGCATGTCTTGAAACGCCAGAGCCGGACTTACTCACTACTCATTGCACTTATAACTACGTCTTTAACCACGCTTCATGTCGGTTAGCCGGGCGTAGCCACACTTTCTCAACTGCCGTCAAGATAATTAGTCATGACACCGAGGTAAGTGATGAACAACTAAAACTCCAAAGGAATTTTAGTCCACTGGCATATTCAATTAACCCACACGCAACCCACAGAAGCAACTCGGCGACTCCAATTAAATCGGCCGGCGTAGCTTATAACGGACTCGAAGGAGCTTGTCCTTCCGACCTCTAGGAAAACCAAATCACCATGGGCAGTGGATCTGCCCTCACGACTCAACACGCCGTAGCCGCTGGCCCCGCTCCTTCGTTGTCCGAATCGTCCTCTTGCCATCCTGCCTACGTACACAGTCCCACGTGACTCACGCTCACCGCCGATTCCGACACCTCACCATCAGAGCGCACGCACTGCCGTTAAATCCGAGCCGCCAAAGTTGGGCAGAAGACAAATAAGCATCGAAGTCGACTCAAAGATCGAAATGACGATCGATGGTAACTGGCGCCAGAAACACTTCAGCTCGCTATCTTTTTTCCGCTTCGTATACTTTGATTTATTGCGTGGATGTGCTGATATCATTTCTGATGCCAAATAAGGGGCGAACTGTAATTTTAATTTAGCTTTCTTCTTTCCTACAGAACTACGTTGTTTGAACTGGTTGCTCATTTATTTCTGGGTTTGAAATGTGCAATGATTACTTCACCGAGTGTTAACCATAGGAATGTACTGCTGAGGGACGTATTTAAGTAACTATATTATGACCTCTCTTTAACTGTTCACTTTAATTGAAACTGGGAGAAGGGTGGAGCAGGGGGAGTGGGGAAAAGGGTAGTTCACTTTACGACTGGATCAGTACAGTGGATCAACGCATTACTTCGTGTTAACCTTGGTCATTGTACTCGGACTGCTAATAGATATAAAATCTCCACAGTTCCTAAAATTAATATTGGTATGCTTAAATAGAGAGACTTTTCGTTGCAGACCACGAAGATTACTAAGCACATCCTCACATAACAAGCATGTGGTTACTACCCTTCATATTTAAATTCAAATTACTTATACTGTTTAAAGATACAGCCAGAAAAAGAATTTGTTCCGGTTACATAAAAGAAATCAAATAACCAAGGGTTACCGTGAGCGCTAATGCGCTGCTTCGTGGACTCGGGTAGGCGCGCCAGCACCGAATCGATTAACGACGAGGACTGGTATGCCTGCCAGCCTGGATGTGGTTTTTAGCCGATTTTCCGCATCCCACTAGGTGAATACTGGGCTGGTCCTCACGTTACGCCTCAGTTACACTACTCGCAACCTTTTGAAAACGTTCGCATGGTTTACACTAGACGCGGACAGCTGGGGTACACTGATTCCATCACGGGGGGTTCGTGTGGCAACAGGAAGGGTAGCGGACCACCATCTGACACTACCATTGCCAAATAGTAGTAACAAGGCCGACCCAGCGATGAAGCGGCCCAAAGGAAATGATGATGACATAAAATAATTAAACAATACGAAAACGGTTACACTGATGAACTAAATCGCAAGTTATTGTTTGTTGAGAAAATAGAAAATAGGGAACGCTTTTGAATAGCAAACGACAAAGTTACTGAATATTCTTTACACACTCGTCATAACAGAATTATAATTACAACGAACACACGTAGATGGATTAAAAAAAGTAGCTCGATCTTAGAAGGTAACACGAAATTGAAGTTTTTGTACATCATGTATCGACATGGTGCATAGAAGTTCTCTCAGCGTCCATTATGAAAGTGTTAATACTGGACTCAGGAATCAATCATCAGCAACCATTGTATGTAGCGTCGTTTTCATTACTGCGCTAATGCACTTTTATTGGAACTAATTCACTCGTTACAGAAACATTCAAACACTGAGAGAGTCTATACAACCTCGAACAATGAGAGTAACTAACTTGAGACGAACTGCCTGTTCATGTTTGTGCTCGTAATGCTAGCGAAGTGTTACTAATGTGTTACGAATGTTGCCCAGACTGTCTCTGGATATTGCTCTGCCTCGCAAAGCTTCAAACAGGACAGGCCTAGTAGAACGAGTACAGCCGATATACTAAACAACTCGTTCTTCACCGATAAGTTTATCAAGAGCATTTGTTTATGCTTCCAACCATGTTTTCCGAAGGTCCGTCGGTCAAGCTCATCAACGTTTTGCTTGGAGGAACTTGTCTCCCGTGATAATAGCTGTCGTTTTAGTTGGCTCCGTTTTCAAAGAAACAAGGAAAAGTCACATGAAGTACTAGCTGGATTTCTCTGTTGTCTTTCAAACCTAGTTCATCTAAGTA
The DNA here is from genome assembly GCF_021461395.2 of Schistocerca americana. NCBI lineage: Eukaryota > Metazoa > Arthropoda > Insecta > Orthoptera > Acrididae > Schistocerca > Schistocerca americana. Next base: position 256,167,883 of record NC_060123.1, read on the forward strand.
GTTAATGTTAAGCTTTGACTGGCGTTTTGGAACGCAGCGTGACAAAAGGACAACATTTCTACAGCAATTTTAAACAAGCGTCACACTGCTCTCCATCTTAATGAAAATGCCAGTGCCATACATTTCAGCACTTCACTTGTGGACGTAGTAGTCTGCAGTCTGAAGACTGGTTTGATGCATGTCTGAACGCTAGTGTATCATGTGAAAGCATCATCTCTGTATATCAACTAAAGCTTGTATCTATTTGAACAAGCTCTTGCCTCATACTACACTTATTAGCTCTCATACTTCGTTCCATTAACCATTAACTTTTCATTGAGTCCATAAAATGTGTGCCAGTATTTTCTCGCTTCTTTTAGTCACTCTGTGCCAGCGTGCACTATCACACTCATTCTGAAATGCCGGCCGGTGTGGCCGAGCGGTTCTAGGCGCTCCAGTCTGGAACCGCGTGACCGCTACGGTCGCAGGTTCCAATCCTGCCTCGGGCATGGATGTGTGTGATGTCCTTAGGTTAGTTAGGTTCAATTGGTTCTAAGTTCTAGGGGACTGATGACCTCAGATGTTAAGTGCCGTAGTGCTCAGAGCCATTTGAACCCTTTTGATCCATTCTGAAGTAATCACAAGGAAAGAGACTGACAGTGTAAGATATATCGGTCAAACTTCGTCTCAAGGACTCTCAACAATTTGAACGAAGTATTTTTGGTCTACTCTTCACAGTCCTCAAAGGTCACATCAAGCGCAACATAACTTGTAAAAACATAAAGTACGTGATGTACAGAGACTACAATTCCACAATTTACGGTGAAATTCATGAACTTTCCGATAAGCTGTGGGTTCACTTCAACAAAGAAGCGGATATGAACGCCTAACATCATAACGTATAATATGAATAAGAAACGCACCGACTCTTTGGCTGACTACTGAATTACGTAAAATGCTAAAGAACTGGGATGCTCCTCACAAATATTTCTAATCAAATCCGAAGTCTGAGAGCTACGAATGACGCAGAAACATGCAAAAAAAGTGGAAAACGATACTTCATAATGCCGAAATCAGGTAAGCTCTTTCCGCTGCGTGCGGTGATACAAAACCGCATGACTTTGTGGAAAAATTACAGTAGTAGGAACTACTTTTCAGGTGTCGCCTGCCGAATTGAATGAATTTTATTAAGCGTCAGTCAGTTTTAATGCTGCAAAGATTTGTTTCTTGTGCGAGCCCCATGCCTACAGGTATTTCCCTGCCACTTTATACTAAAAACACGGTGCAGTAAATACAAGGAAGACAATAAGGGAAGTCTCTTCTGTAGGGATAGACAACGACGGTAATGCGTAAAGTTTACAAAAAAAAATTGAAATTAGTTTAGTACCATTGTCGACTGACATACTGTTCTTACCTCTCGTGACTGGGATATACGTAATTAAAATCAAGGGTAGTCGTGCCCCTAACAACGAAATCTTGCAAGAACTATGTGATTACGGCCAATCTGTATCCTACCCCCTGTATTCAGAGCCATAGAATATGTTGTTGACGTACGCGCCGGGCGCTGTGGCCGAGCGGTTCTCGATGACTTTCCGTCATCGAATTGTGACCTCTCTGACACGAAATCACAAATCCAGTCACATAACTGAGATGATATTCCACAAGAACGCAATTTCACTACAAGCCGCTTTTGTGATACAGTGTCAAAATCTTTCCTGAAATCCAGAAATACAGAATCTATCTGAAATCCCTTGTCAATAGTACTCAACGCTTCTTGTGAATAAAGAGTTAGTTGTGTTTCACAGGAACGATGTTTTCTAAACCCATGTTGACTGTGTGTCAATAGACCGTTTTCTTCGAGGTAATTCATATTGTTCGAACACAATATATGTTCTAAAATCCTGCTGCATATCGACATTAACGATATGGGCCTGTAATTTAGTGGAATACTCTTACTTGCTTTCTTGAATATTGGTGTGATCTGTGCAACTTTCCAGTCTTTGGGTACGGATCTTTCGTCGAGTGAAAGGTTGTATATGATTGTTAAGTGCGGAGCTAATGCATCAGCATACTCCGAAAGGAACCTAATTGGTATACAGTCTGGATCAGAAGACTTGCTTTTATTAAGTAATTTAAGTTATTTCACCACTCCGAGGATATTTACTTCTACCTTACTCATGTTGGCAGCTGTTCTCGATTCGAATTCTGGAATATCTCCGTCGTCTTCTTTTGTGGAGGAATTTCGGAAGGCTGTGTTCAGTAATTCTGCTTTGGCAGCACTGTCTTCGATAGTATCTCCATTGCTATCACGCAGAGTAGGTATTGATTGTTTCTTGCCGCTAACATTGTTCGCATACGACCAGAATCTCTTTGGATTTTCTGCCAGGTTTCGAGACAAAGTTTCGTTGTGGGAACTGTTACAGGCATCTCGCACTGAAGTCCGCGCAAAATTTCGAGCTTCTGTAAATGATAGCCAATCTTGGGGATTTTACGTCTTTTTAAATTTGGCATGTTTGTTTCGTTGTTTCTGCAAAAGTGTTCTAACCCGATTTTGTGTACCAAGGACGATCAGCTCCGTCGTTTGTTAATCTATTTGGTATAATCTCTCAATTGCTGCCGATACTATTTCTTTGAATTTAAGTCACATCTGGTCTGCACTTATATTATTAATTTGGAATGAGTGGAGATTGTCTCTCAGGAAGGCGTAAAGTGAATTTTTATCTGCTCATTTGAACAGGTATATTTTTCACTTATTTTTCAAGTACTTGGGGATTACAATATTCAATCTCGCTACGACAATCTTGTGTTCACTAATCCCTGAATTGGTTTTGATGATCGTTATTAACTCTGGATTATTTGTTGCTAGGAGGTCAAGTGTGTTTTCACAACCGTTTACTATTCGCGTGGGCCCATGAACTAACTGCTCGAAATAATTTTCAGAGAATGCGTTTAGCACCATTTCGGACTGTTTTATGCGTGCCTGCGGAATTAAACACGTATTTTCGATAACAATCGAGGGTAAATTAAAGTCACCACTAACCATAATCGTATGAGTCGGGTACGTGTTCGAAATCAAACTCAACTTTTCTTTGAATCTTTCAGCAATTGTATCATCTGAATTGGGAGGTTGGTAAAATGATCCAATTATTATTTTATTCTGGTTGCCAACAATGACCTCTGCCGATATTAACTCACAGGTGTCATCAGTGAATCGTATCACTGATATTATTTCAACCTGAAGTTTTGTTCCGTCATTGCCTCTTTGATGCACAGATGGAACAGTAAGGGCAAAATGACTACAGTTCTGTCTTTCTCCCTTTTAAATCCGAACACTTTGTTCTACATCTCTCACTCTTTTTATTTCCTCTTAGTTCTTGTATGTATTCTATATTACCAGCCTTTTCCTTAAGCCTGCGTTTATTTTTATGAGAAATTTGAACATCTTGCACCATTTTAGAATGTCGAAAGCTTTATCCAGGTCGATAAATCCAATGTAAATGACATGATTTTTCTTCAGTCACGCTTCCATTATCAGCAGAATCGTCGGAATTGCCTCTCTGGTGCCTTTACCTTTCTTAAGGCTCGTCTGATCGTCATCTACCACATCCTCAGTGTTCTTTCCCATTCTTCTGTGTATTATTCTGATCTGAATCTTGGATGTATAAACCGTTAAGCCGATTGTGCGATAATTCTAGCACATGTCGACTGTTGCAGTCTTCGGAATTGAATAGATGATGTTTTTTCCGAAAGTCAGATGGTGTATCGTCTGACTCAGACGTTCTACGCACCAACGTAAATAGCCGTCTTGTTCTCATTTCGCCCAATGATTTAAGGAATTCTAATGGAATGATGTCCATCCCTTCTGCCTTATTCTATCTTTAGTCTTCCAAAGTTCTTTAAAATTCTGATTCTAATACTGGATCCCCCATCTTTTCTATATCGACTCCTATTACTTCTCCTGTCACATCATCGGAGAAGTCTTCACCCTCACATAGGCCTTCGGTGTACTTCTTTCACGTATTCGCTCTCTCCTCTGCATTAACAGTGGGATCCCCTTTGCACACCTGATGTTACAGCCCTTGCTTTTAGTTTCAGTGAAGGCTGTTCTGAATTTCCTATAAGCTGAATCAGTTCACGCGATAATCATTTAGTTTTCGATTTCTTCACATTTTTCGTAAAGCCATTTCGCCTTAGCTACCCCGCACTTCCTATTTGTTTCATTCCTAATGATTTGTATTTCTTTATTACAGAATTTCCTTTAGCATTTTTGTACTTCCTTCTTTTATCAATCAACTGAAGGATTTCGTTTGTTACCCATGGTTTTGTGCTGTTACTTTCTTGGTACCGACGATTTTCTTTCCAATTTCTGTGATTGCGCTTTTTAGAGATGTCCATTCCTCTTCAACTGAACTGTGCACAGAGTTATTCCTTATCGCAGTATCTACAGCTTCAGAGAACTTCAGGTGTACATGTTCATTCCCCTGTATTTCTGTATCCCACTTCATTGCTCATTGATTTTTCCTGACTAGTCTCAGCCGACGCTTCATCATTACTAAATTGTTATCTTAGTCTATATACGTTCCTGATTTCGAATCTCTGCCTAACCATGATATAATGTAACTGAAATCATCCTATATCTCCCGACCATTTCCATGTATACCTTCTCCACTTGTGACTCTTGAATACAGTGTTCATTATTACTGCCTGATATTTGTTGTGGAGCTCAATTAGTCTTTCTCTTCTTTCATTTCCAGTACCAAGGCCATATTTTCCCGTAACCCTATCTTCTTCTCCTACACCTACAACAGCATTCCTGTCTCCTGCGTCTATTAGATTTTCATCTCCCTTTACAACCTGAAATGTTCATTCAGTATCCTGCTGTTGGTTTGCTGTTGTTTCTGACGAGAACCACTCTAATAGCCTTATCACTGAGCTGTTCACAGTAACGTTTCCTACAATAGTATAAACAAGCAGTAAATAAAATTTCGTTATGTGCAATTCTTACAAATGTTGGAGTTTTGATGGCCAATAGTGTACATTCATTTTCAGTACAGGCGCCTCTTCAAGGCTGGTAAATCTACCACTAAAGAACACTATGTCGACGCTCTTCATTTTGTGATCTTTAGCAACATCAATATTCTCATACTCAGTTCGTGGTGTTGTTACTCGTTTGTGAAGCAAGCAGTGAAAATTCGTCTGGAAAATAGAGAAGGACATAATTAATTGGAATAGTGGTTTTAGTCTCAACAGATCTTTAAATAAGTTCCTTGTAGATGTTAAGGGGAGCCGGAGGTGCCTATGCTGCCCATGTTAAAATCACGAAGTTTGAGGAACATTTATGAATAAACTACCAAATAGAAAAATTTGAATTTTTTTACATATAGAGTGGTTTAGTATTGCAGTTATGACAGAGGGATTTTCGAGTATCTTTTCTAGTTTCCTTCCAATTATTTTTTTTATTAATGACCCAATTTTTTTACAAATAATTGCTTTATAATTAAACTGAAATGAAACTACTGAACATATTGGCAAATGGCTGTGTTACAATGTAAATTTGACCACTACGAGTGCTGTATAAAAATTTCATCTCTCTAACGTGAGTGGATTTTGAGAAAATGTTCCTTATATTCGAAAAATTCTAATTTACGGGAAATGGCTATCAAAGTTTCTCAATACATTCCTGCACTATAGGATGGATTATCAGGGTCTTCTTCTTCATCCTCCAAAAGCTTCCTCTTCTGTCTTCTTTTCTGGCCTGTTGTTCCATCATACTTCATATGCCTTTCTCTTCTTTCTGCTCCTCTTGTCCTTTCTTTGTCAATATTTCTTAGTGCTCGTACAGTGTTCACCCCAGCTGTAAATCCTAATGCCTTCAGAACTTTACACTTCACACTGTTCCCTTGGTTGTAGGCTGCTATTGCATCCTAAATGCCAAAGTGCAGTGTTTTTATGCTTACAAACACCCTTTTAGGAATCAATTTCCAAATCAAATTGTTTACGCTCTCATTAGGATTCTGCATCTTTCTGTGTAGACATTTGTGTAACACTTCTGGCTGTGCTAAGTCATGAAAAATTGGTTTTATTGCATTTATCACAGCTGCTGGCAAACCATGTTTGTGATCATAGTCCTTTTTTGCATTATATTTGCACCAGGAATCTTTTGGGCACAGGCTGTGTTGAGGGTATTCATTGGAAGAGGCAGTATGAAGGAACAATGCCCACTCTGCTTTTCGCATGTCACTAACATTACTAGTATTTTGCCTTGTAGCATACCCATAGTATCTCTGTAGACGTTCAATCACCTCATCAGTAAGCCTGCCTCTCCCTCTTATTGTCTTTACATCACTGAGCTTACTTGAACCCAAAATTTGTTTGAGCCTTCGAGGTCGTGCACCCATACGCTTTTGCACATGCCCAATGCATTCCAACTTTTCAACTACAAATTCATTTCCATATAGTTCCAGTTCCTCTATAGTCTTCAAACCTTTGGAGTCACCATCCCCAAGGTAGTATTTGTACCTAACGTTGTATCTGGGAACTGAACGTTCAAAAATTTGTTTCACTCCATCCACTTCCATTGCTCCACTTGATCCACTAAAATTTGCCTCACAGGTTCCATTGTGCTCTCCTTTGATTTTATTTTGGCACCTACAATGTTTTGATAATATTGCAACATCTATCACTTTTGCACTATCACCACAAGTAGCTGTTACAACCCCATTCAGGGATTTATGACCCCTCTTTTGCCAGGAACCATCTAATGCCACTACCAAATCCCTAGAACCACCGTTCATTTCTACAGATTCCTCCACTGCTTCCTTCATGGTTTTCAAAGCCACATCTTCAGCAGAGGATCCTACCAGTTCACAGTAGTACCCAAATTTGCTTGGAGGCGATGGCAAGTTCATAATACCACAAAACAGTTTACCGGCAGCAGACCCTTTTCCAATGGATCGAAGACCATACACAAGTCGAACATTCACATCAAACACTCTAGATCGTCCATTTTCACCAAAGAGACTGGCATGTGAATTGTAGAAAGTCACTTGATACTTGCAACATGCACAGATTATCTTCATCTCACAAGCTAAACCAAAGTGCTTTGTTATCTCTAGTCCCACTCCGACACTTGAACACATTTTGCACAGAACACTTTCTTTCAGCGCAGAAGATAATAATCCAATTAATATCATCACTGTCACTAACATATTCACGAAATCTGTCACTTCCACCAGTCAACTTCTTGCTAGAAGATGTCACAGGGCTATGACCGGCCATGTGTTGCTTAGCAGAAGAACGCACTGTTTCAGTAATTGTAGTATCGCAACTTGGTATTAGTGTTAATTTTATTTTCCCTACGTTCTTCCTCTTCTTATACACATGGTTACTAAAACGTGGCATCGTAACCAGAACAACGCTTTACACAAGAAGTATAATACTACCAACAACAGGCGCAACACTGAACTAATTCGAAACGGTAAACAGCAAAGAGTCGATGTTCCGCGCTCTTAGCGCTTCATTTGTCACAGATAACACTGTAGCCAACCCTTGCACACTCGTTGTATGCGTAACATAAGGCGCTGTATGCGTAACAGGCCGAGAAAATCCCAAACAGTTCGCCAGGAAGTCACGAGAGGATGTTAGATGCATTCAGCGGCCGCCCATTTCCTCTGCAGGCGTGAGGGAAAATGGTAATAACTCCACTTCTAGAGCGAGTGGAACAATAATTCAAAGTTTACATTAAAGAGGAATGTTCCAATTAATTTTCGGTAGCAAAAAAAAAAAAAAAGTCGTAATTTTTTGGATTTGACCACCTCCGGCTCCCCTTACCCTCAAATTCACAACCGCTTCCTTTGACGTTTCTAAATACTACCATAGGTCTCGTTCTGTAACCACGGCTAGTTACAAGAGGCACAAGAATTATTTTTCGCCCAGGAAATATCTCTGAGCTTTTAATAAGTGTGAGCACATCCCGAAAGATTAATTAAATGTATGCAAGTGTTCCTCCTGTTAGTTGGGCCACCTAGCAAGTGGCTCATTCAGCTGCAGGACAGTAAAAAGACGGCGTTGCCCTAGTTGTGCATTCATCCAGTTACAAATTCTGGAAACAGAAGATACTCTAAGTGGCCGTCTCGAAATACTGACTTCGTTCCTCTTGGATGAGTGTCAAGTGTATTTAATAGTGAGGAACGTTGTTCAATTGTTTGACTAGAACAGATTCTTTACTGTCAAAGAGTACTTTCTCTTTTTACAAAGATATCACTAGAAACACAGTCACCACAGATCATTCAATGACGGCAATCATTCTACATCTACATCTACATCTATGTGATTACTCTGCTATTCACAATAATGTGCCTGGCGGAGGATTCATTGAACCTCCTTCATTCTGTCTCTCTACCGTTCCACTCCCGAACGATGCGCGGGAGAAACTAACACTCAAATTTTTCTATGTGAGCCCTGATTTCGGTTATTTTATCGTGATGATCATTTCTCTCTCTGTAGGTGGGTGCCAACAGAATGTCTTAGCAATCGGAGGAGAAAACTGGTGATTTAAATTTCATGAGAAAGTATCGTCGCAACGAAAAACGCCTTTGTTTTAATGATTGCCACTCCAATTCACGTATCATGTCTGTGGCACTATCTCTCCTCTTTCGGGATAGTACAAAACGAGCTGCCCTTCTTTGAACTTTTTCGATATTATCCACGAGTCCCACCTGATGCAGATCCCACACCGCACAGCAATACTCCAGAATAGGGAGGGCAAGCGTGGTGTCAGCAGTCCCTTTAGTAGACCTGTTGCACCTTCTAAGTGTTCTGCCAATGAATCGCAGTCTTTGGTTTGTTCTACCCACAATATTATCTATGTGATCATTCCAATTAAGGTTATTTGTAATTGTAATCCCTAAGTATTTAGTTGAATTTACAGCCTTCAAATTTGTGTGACTTTGTGGGTAATCGAAATTTAGCAGATTTGTTTTCGTATTCATGTGAGTAATTCACACTGCCCTTTATTCAGGGTCAATTGCAGCATTTTGCACCGTACAGATATCTTATCTAAATCATTTTGCAGTTCGCTTGATCGTTTGATGACCTTACAAGACGGTAAATGACAACATCATCCGCAAATAATCTAAGCTGACTATCCAGATTGTCTCCTATGTCGTTAATATAGATCAGGAACAATAGAGGGCCTATAACACTTCCTTCGGGAACGCCGGATATTACTTCTGTATTACCCGATGACTTTCCCTCTACTACTACGAGATGTGACCTTTTTGACAGGAGATAACGAATCCAGTCGCACAACGGAGGCGATATTCCTATAGGCACGCAGTTTGGTTAGAAGACGCTTGTGAGGAACGGTGTCGAAAGCCTTCTGCAAATCTAGAAATATAGAATCAATTTGACATCCCCTGTCGATAGCACTCATAATTTCATGAGTGTAAAGAGCTAGTTGTGTTTCAGGAGAACGATATTTTCTGATTCCGTGCTTACTATGTGTCAATAAATTGTTTTATTTGAGGTACTTGATAATGTCCCAACATAGTATATGTTCCAAAACCCTACTGCAAATCGACGTTAGTGATATGGGCCTGTAATTCAGCGGATTGCTTCTGGTTCAAATGGCTCTGAGCACTATGCGACTTAACTTCTGAGGTCATCAGTCGCCCAGAACTTAGAACTAATTAAACCTAACTATCCTAAGGACATCACACACACCCATGCCCGAGGCAGGATTCGAACCTGCGACCATAGCGGTCGCTCGGCTCCAGACTGTAGCGCCTAGAACCGCACGGTCACTCCGGCCGACGGATTGCTTTTTGGGTATTGGTGTGACTTGATTAATTTTCCGGTCTATTCTGCTTGAATAGCTCCACTTAAGATACTAGTTGCGTACTTGGCAATCTATGACCGATGTGTGTAGACTGATGGGATGTTGGTATCGAAAGTGTAACGTATGATTTGCGTCGTTTCTTCGATAATGATGCAATGACCGTTACATGAGTCGTTTTCCTCGTTTGTATTTACTACCAGAATTGCAGTTAATCGGAAAGATTTTCAGTGACATAGTAAAATCTGAAATCAAGATTTCAGCTCTTCAGAGAATGCTGTACAATACAAGCAGTAAAGTAATGAAAGTTGCAGGAATGTGTAAACAATGAATTCCACTCTCGAGTTCACTTTTCTCATTCTCAGTAACACATCTAAGATGCGGACGGGAATGTTAATACGTATAGCACAAAAAAGAATCTAGAGGACATTCTGTTGCCAGTGGCGCTATTAGTACTAGTGCGAGGATCTAAAATCTGTGCAGATGATTTCTGTCACAAAAGACCATAAAGAACAATGTGTTAATCCTACGTTGGAAATAAATAGAACGAACCACTAGAGACGTATCATCAAGGAAATTTGTTTCAAACAACTAATTTTGGCGCAACACCTATGCCATCCTCAGCTCCTTCATAAACGAAGAGAGTACCTTTATTGCACTTCACGACTCTTTTGGTTTGTAATGGACTTGAAGATGGCGTAAGTGTTGCGCCTATACTTGCTGTTTAAAACAAATTTCATTTGTGATACGGCTTTGGTGGTACTTTTTCTTTACGTCATCAGCCGCAATCCCCGTCTGCGGGAAAGATGAACTATCACACTTTGTGAGATGTTCGAACCCAACTTGGAGAGCTATAGTACGTTAATAACAGATAACTGACTTAAGTACAGCAAAGTGCTATCAATAAAATAAAAAGATATCGTTGGCAAACATTTGAAATGTAGTGTACTTTGTGGACAGTTTTGTAGCACCTAAACTGGGCATGGTTCTGTTGTGATTCTCTGTTCCGTCAGGTGTTTCAATGTTTGGCCAGCTGGCTCAAAGTAAATCAACATTCTTCAAAATTCATGTGGTGGGAAAGAGATTACGTGGAATAAGAGTAGCTGACAGAGGACTAAAAACTTTAAAATAAAGAAATGCAAAAATAAATGTTCATTTTAAAATAAACAAGGAATCAAAAAATTGGTAAGTACAGCACGATTGAAGGTCACCTACACTTTTCCTTATTCCCCTTTGTTCTGAATTCTGTAGCCTTAATATTTTTCAGTCTCCATCTGTTGGGCGAATAGTCATGCCTACAATTTTGAAAAGTGTAAGTTCCTTATTGATTGATCAGCACTAGAGTAGCCTTGCTACTGAAGGATTCACACAATGGATGTTCCAAGGGTGTTGCCAGGTATCTCAATTTAGGCACTGCCTCAGTTTTCCTGCTGAAAAACCTGCTCCCGATTAGACATTGTTGTGATACGTAAAACTCTAAATTAAACCAAAACCTATTATATTTCACGTTGTATAATTTCTTTATTATGCGAGTATCTAAATTAAGAGGCAGTTCTGTAATGATTACTCACATTGACAATTTACGCATGTTCCTAGACATCGTACTATGTATCTTCTCGTGTAGAACCCATGTCTTGCGTCCTGTCGGCACAATACTCCCGACTGTATATAGCAGTGGAAATAAAGGGGTGGGCTTAATCTACATCTATCCGTCACCAACCACGTTACGGATGCATCGCTTTCACTCTCTACTTTGCCAGTTCCAGTTATGAATACGGGATGGAAAGAATGACTGTTGATAAGTCTCTGAATGGACTCTTATCTCTGTAAGTTCTATTTCATTGTCTTTTCACAACGCAATCCATCTCTTGTAGCATCTCGCACTGTGGCTGGATTATTATCTTCGCGACGCTTTCGCGCTTACTAAATGAAACTGGACAAAGAGCGCTGCTTTCCTTTTGATCTCCTGTATTTCTTCTATCAATCCCACTTCGTAAGAGTACCATCTTGAAGAGCAACACCCAAGTATGGTCGAAGCTACACTTTCTGAGCATTCTTCTAGTACATTTTAGTGTGGCATCGACCTTTCCTACTACTAGTTTTATGCGGCTGATCTACTTTAAATACTCCCACAGATGTGATGGATGTTAGTATTTCCAGTGACTGAACGGCACTCGTGTACTCAACAAGTTTTCCTACATTTTTAAGCGCAATACCTTATATTTGTTCACACTGAAGGTCAACTGTTAAGCGTCGATCCTTTGCAATTTTTCCTACAGTTCACAACAATTTTCCACCATTGAGACCTCTTTTATATACAACATCTCCAGTGAACTGCGTAGCTGTCCTTCCAATCATTTATATATATATTGTGAACAGTAAGAGCACTACAACACTCCTTGTACATGGGAAAATAGCTACTTTTACGTCTGAAGATTTATTTACGCTCTATTTCATACGAGCCCTTCAGTTAAATAAGAGATTAGGCTTACATTACACTCATTCGTATTTAGTTGTTTTGGCGGCAACGTATAACTGTGTTACACTCCCTCTACGAGTAATGGGATATTAACATCGGCACATTCTAAGCCTCGGGGATGAGTACAGCGAAATGCTTTTCACACGATAGTGTCTTTTGGAATCCGTGATGGTTGCTAAGAAGTAGATTTTTCAGAAAACTTTTAATGTCTATAAAAGGTAAGGCACAATTTTTTCAGGAACACTGATCCACAGGTCAGATTGGTCTGTAGCAAAAAATATGCAGAAATTTCGTTGCAGAATCTGTAAGGACGAAGTCATATTTACATAGTTTATAGAACTTTCAAGTAGTATAATCCAGATGTTAAAATGGATCAGAATGATGAACATGTAGCTAAATGGAAGCTCGTTAATCTACTTCCATCATTGCTGTAGTAGATGGAAAAGCTTTCATTCAACTAGTTGTTCGTCACTTTTACCCAATTTAACATCTGGATTTTAGTGCCTGAAAGTTCTGTAAACTGTGTAAAAGTATTTTATCTGTGGTTGCTCTTGGTTTATCTGACGTGATTTTTATTGTACCTCTACATCTACTCGACTACTCTGCAGTTCACAATCAGGTTTGATGGAGAGGTTTCATTAAACTATTTCTTTATCTGGAGAAATGTATGATACAAACACTGTCGTCTTACAGTACACTTGCTCACCATCGGTTTCGATCACGGACCATCTTCATAGTGGAACACTATCTATTGCGAGAACTTCACACGGCATACATTCTATTTAACAAGGAAAGTGTAGGCCATTGTTGGCTTGAAAACGTAAGAAAAATAATACCTAACGCCGTAATACAGGCTTAACCGAGCAGAAAACAACGTTGCACACATGAAAACAGTAAGAGTTGTAAGTGCACAGCACCATTGCCTAGACACGACGAGAAGACAGCACATTATATATTATGCATTTCTCCAACTAGAACTGAGCTGTTGACAGTTCACTCTCGAACAGCACGTGCGAAAAGCAGACACTTAAATCTTTTCTTGCGAGCTCTGATTTCTCATATTTTATTGCAACGTTCATTTTCTCCTATGTAGGTGGGCACCAGCGAAATATTTTCACATTCGAAGAAGAAATTCGGTGGCTGAAATTTTCTAGAAAGATCCTGCCGCAACGGAAAACACCTTAATGCTAATGTTTGCCATTATATCCGTAATTTTCTTTCCCCTATTTGTTGATGATACAGACCGAACTATTCCCCTTTGAACTTTCTCCATGCTCTCCGTCAATTATACCACATGCGGATCCCTCACAGCGCTGCAGTACACCGGAAGACAGTCTCATCAGTAGACCTGTTCTATCTTCTAAGTGTTCTGTCTGCCAATCTTCTGTTAGCACTCCCCAAAATATTAGTTATTTGATATTTCCAATTTAAGTTATTAGTAATTATAATCACTAAGTATTTAGCTGATTTTACAGCCTTTAGATGTGTGTGATCTATTGTACTAGCAAAGTTCAGGAAATACGGGCGCGTTCTCAGAGTGACGAATAATTGTTTAGTAAGCGAGTTTTAAGGTTTGTTCAAATGGTTCAAATGGCTCTGAGCACTATGGGACTCAACTGCTGAGGTCATTAGTCCCCTAGAACTTAGAACTAGTTAAACCTAACTAACCTAAGGACATCACAAACATCCATGCCCGAGGCAGGATTCGAACCTGCGACCGTAGCGGTCTTGCGGTTCCAGACTGCAGCGCCTTTAACCGCACGGCCACTTCGGCCGGCTTTAAGGTTTGTAAATTGTTTTCGGATGCATTTAGCAGCTTATCTTTTCCCATGGAATAGAATGACCTACAGCGATTAATCGAGCAGTGCAACAATGATGACTTCAAACTGGATTAAGCACATGAACTTCTGCGAGGAGAAGTGAAATAGAGTTAGCATGTCATACCAATAAGGCTAAGAGGGAGCAAGGTGCCAGACCTGCGTTACTACACTGAAGTCAGTGGAGGCTGAGTTCGGAAAATGAAAACTTTTCAAAAGTTATTGCTCTCTAGTAAACAGACTTCTCTTTGTGGATAATCCATGACGTGGAGGTGAGAAGACAACAACGGAATCCTGTGAGGAGAAGCAGCCGTCGCGTCTGTAGACAGCTGAGCGCTCCTTACAAAATCGAGCAACTGGGATGGGCGCCATTGCAAGCGGCGCGAAACCGAGGTTCGTTTAATTTTTGGCGCAAACCGCAGCGGCTCCATTGCAACAGCGGAGGAGCGCGACTCGTCGCGTAGCTTTTATGTCGCATCATGTCGGCTGTTGTGACACGGAGATCCCCGGGTGGTAATTGAAAGCGATGCTCAATTAGGCTCTGCGTCGGGATCTGGTATAAAAGAGCGCCAGAACCTCCCAGCAGCATCAGTCAGCTCACCTCGGCTCCAACTGCCTCACACCAGCCCATCACAGTAGCGACATGGTGAGTCTCTTGATATCACTAAGAGTGCTTCTTTAGTTTCTGTTACCACTCGTTTCATCTACAGACTTTTTCCGTTGTCTTTTAGAGTTAACGTTCAGTAGAACGATGACCCTCATGTCTAATTCAAACTGTGAGCGCAGGCAACACGTAAGTTGCCTCTTTCCTGCTTTCGAAGTGGAGATCCTCTTTATTCGCGTTTCAACAACTGACGACAGTTACGTGCCATAATTTCTTATAGCTTCAGAGTGGCGAACTGCTCCCCACAATCAGCAATACGTTTCATCTGATCCTTTCTGTCACTATGGTTCCGAGACACTTTTTCTTTATGTTGAGCAAAATCAAAAATAACAGTCCCTCAGCTTACCTATCTGACCCTTTGTGTCGGCATAGAATTCAGTCATATCTAAATACATATGGTAGGTTTCTTACAACGACACAACAAGGATTTAACTGTAATTGTTTTCCCTACAGGGTACTTATTTTCAAAACAGTCATTATCACTCGTTTAAGGATCTATGTCTCTCTCTAACTGGAGCGAGACACATTTTCCTAATATCAAACCAAAAGACCTTATTTTTGTAGCCGCTATTTTTTACTCTTATTATCCGCTTAGAGGCACTCTCAAAACCAACATGTTCTTAATTACATCAGTTACCATCGGAGCAATTCCAGCATTCACGTAAATAGCCTCACACCGAAATAGTACGTGCTCGAAGGAATACCCCACAATCAAACAGTTTCATTCTAGATCAGAGTATAGGATAGTCATTTACACGAAATAGATTTTTATTAAGAACCAACCTGAGTAATCAGTATAATTGTAATCAGTATAATTGTCACTAACAGCAACCAATATGTAATAAATCACTGCTATGCATTACAGTGGCATGTAAATGGAAGAATGTTTTGATTGCAATCATATAAGACCCCCATTTCACATTAATTTTTGGTGTTATCTTTTTTTAAATTTTGGAGAGATTCATTCATTTAGCGTTCTGGAAATTAATGTCTGAGCCTCTTACTGAGTGATACTAAAAACCTTTTTGTGTTATGAGATTTCTTCCCCATCAACGTATCACCTTTTCGAGAATAGTTTGTAGCTCCAAGTTTCCTGAAATTAGTCGCAAATGCTGATATTCCATTCTTCATCCAGAGCGCGTCGCGAACATGCTGTTTTCATCCCTCAAAGCTCGTGGAGCATTTCCGTAACACTCTCGCAGTAACCAAACCAGCCAGCAATAAATCTTACAGCACACCTCCTAACTGCTTCGATGTCCTCCTCTAACACCAGTGGGAATCTCACACTCTCGGGCAGTACCTGAAAGTGGGCCACACAATCGTTCTCTATATTTGCTGTATAGTTCCGCTACATCTACACGGAACTTCGCTAATAAACCGTAGCCATCCATTCGCCTTCCCTCAGAGCGTTCTTTATGTGATCGTTCCTTTTCATACCGTTTCGAATATTATGCTCAGAATTCGAAGTATGTCACTGTAGTTTAACGTGAGCATTAAGAGAAAGTAGGAGGCACGGAACATGTCCGCAGAATATGCAGTACGTTCGTATAATCAGGCCCACGTGTTGTGGCAGGTGTCTACAATCTCCGTGGTGGTGGCATGCCTGGTGGCGGCGGCAACAGCGGCCCCCGACCTGTCCTACCTGCCCCCAGCTGCTGGGGGCGGCGCTGGGGGTGGCGCAGGGGGTGGCTACGGTCGCGGAGGACCCGGCGGCGCCGGTGGTGGCGGCGGTGGCGGTGATGGACCATCGGTAAGTCAAAGCAGCGAACTAGCGGGCAGAGGTAGTCAGTTAAACCGCAAGATACTTTGCTTTCATCTTCTGTGTAGACGTAGCTTTCACCTCACCTGGTCTATGCAACAAAGACAGGTCAGTATTTGTCTCTGGTCTAAAGTTCTTACTATTCATTGGTTAACATGACACCTGGTGTCTATATAGGGTGTATAGAGTGAGAATATCACACATCAAAAGCAACGATCTCTTTGAACAACTGTTTATACAGTGCCCATTCTAGATCATTTAGTGTGTAATAATAAACACGCAGGTGATACGATGCTCGGCCACTCCATAACGCAAACTCGTCAATGATAAGATAGTATGTTCATAATTCTGGGATTTAATTTTGGGACGTATATAGCTGCAATTTTAATTCCATATTATCGTGAATACTGACAGAATGCTTGATCTGTACATCAGTACATCTGGTCACTTTAAAGTCATGCAATACGTGCTATCCTAAACAGAATTCCAGCATGTAAACATTCAAGAGTGGTGCTCTGGAAAGGCTAGACCTCAGTTTGTCATCATATTCTGTTCGCAAAATCTGTGTTGGAAGAAATAATACGACGCTTGACATTTCTTGGGTTATGTTAAGAAGTCATCAGTCCACTCAAAAAGCTGGTCTAGTAACCAGTCAGCTCCTTCTTTTTTCACTATACTGTACTGTGAAATGGAATCGAGCACCTCTCTGAAGTCAGGGAAAAGAGCGTCGACACGGTTGCTACTATGAAATACATCTCATCGACGAACGGAGTCAGCTAAGTATCGGTATCTACATCTACTCCGCAGCCCATCTTACGGTGCGTGGAGGAGGGTACCCAGTACAACTACTAGTCACTTTCTTTCCTGTTCCACTTGCAAACAGAACGAGGGGAAAACTGCTGTCTGTATACCACAGTATGGGCAATAATTACTCTATCTGATCTTCGTGGTCATGATGCGCCATGTATGTTCAAGGCAACAGAATCGTTCTGCAGACAGCTTCAAATGCCGGTTCTCTATATTTCCTCAGTAGTGTTCCCCGAAAAGGTCGTCTTGCCCCCAGGGATACCCATTTCAGTTCCCGAAGCATCTCCATAACGCTTCAGTGTTCTTCGAACCCACCAGTAGCAAATCCAGCACGACGCCTCTGAATTACTTGGATGTCTTCCACTTGTCCGGCCTGGTACGGATCCCAAACACTCGAACAATACTCGAGAACAGATCGCACTACCTGCTTTTACATATTCCCACAGCGAGGATTTCAGTGTCCAAGAAGGTAGGCAGACATTATGACCGCGAAGAAGTTTCAGTGGAACGGGATGGTGACTTTGCGATGGCAGTGATCTCACATCAGTAGAGGACTGCCGTGCAGTTCATCTCCAATCGCTGTTTAGCGGCGGTGACGAAAATGCTTATTGTACCTTTTCTGGGTGTCCTGGTCGATTTCCTTTGCTACAAACCTGTTGCACTGCATGCGCTTATTAGGAGCGTTCAGCAATGTCGCCTCCGTTGCGCTACACCGCCTCGTGGTATGCCTGCAGGAGCCGGCCAACTACGAGTTCTCCTACGAGGTGCAGGACGCGGCCGCAGGGCTCGACTTCGGCCACAAGGAGTCCCGCCAGGGTGACGTTGCCAACGGCATGTACCACGTGCAGCTGCCCGACGGCCGCCAGCAGCGCGTAGATTACGTGGCCGACGAGCAGGGCTACCGGCCCAACGTCAAGTACGAGGGCACCGCCACCTTCGGCGGCCCCGGAGGCGGTGCCGGCGGCGGCGGCGGCGGCGGCGGCGTCCGCGGAGGCTTCGGAGGCGCTGGAGGCGCTGGAGGCGCTGGAGGCGCTGGAGGCCCTGGAGGAGCTGGAGGCTACAGCTACGGCGCGCCGGCACCCGGCAGCGGAGGCATCGCCGCCAACGGAGGCTACCAGTACTAGCGGCCCGAGCGGCGGAGGCGGAGGCGGCGGCGGGCGCCGAGTAGGCGCCATCTGACTACTGTACAAATATTTATTGAATAAACGCACGCATTCAAGATGTAAAATCACTGATCTGTCATTGCTTCCTTGAGTCCCTGTTCCCATGAGATATCTCCACTGAAGGCTGGTTCAAAAATTTGGAGCGTCAGCATCAGGTTTCCTAGTGACAGTTAAAAGCTCATATTCTGTAATGTATTTAGAAACTGATCGAATTAGGTGGCGACGTGACATATTTGACTCTAGAAACCGCATGGTTTGACAGTATAAAGAAGATTCGATTGTTGTACCTTATACGAATAGCACACTATATGGCTGCCTCCATACTGAAAGCTGGATACTTTTGTAACTGTCAAACTAGGTCATTTAAACGTAGCAGAAATAATACTCACTCGTTTCTGGTAGATAAGGTGCCAGTCACTTGCCCGATACTTGCCTGAGAAATTGGCTGTGATTTCCTTTTTAATATATCCATAATTTTTTCTTGCAAAAGTCTCGTAAGTTACTTCCTGGACAGATTATCCGAACGTTCAGAGTCATCAATTTCAGGGTTTGACGCTGCCCGCCACGAATTTCTCTCCTGTGCCAACCTCTTCTTCTCAGAGTAGCACATGCAACCTACATCTTCAACTGTTTGCTGAATGCAATCCAATCTCTGTCTTCCTCTACAGTTTTTTCCCCAAAAGCTCCCTCTAGCACCATGGAAGCTATTCCCTGATGTCTCAACAGATGTCCTACTATTCAGTTATTTCTTCTTGTCAATGTTTTCCATATATTCCTTCCTCGCCGATTCTTCGGATAATCTCATCCCTCATTACCTTTTTCAGTCCACTTAATTTTTATCATCATTATTAGCAACACATTTCAAATGCTTCTATTCACTTCTTGTCCGGTTTTCCCACGGTCCATGTTTCACCACTATACAATGCTGCGCTTCAAACGTCCAATCTGAGAAATTTCTTCCTCAAATTAAGTCTATGTTACATACTAGTAGACTTCTCTTGGCCAGGAAAGCCCTTTTTACCAGTGCTAGTCTGCATTTTATGTCTTCCCTGCTCCCTGTGTCATGGGCAATTTTACTGGCTAGATGGCAGAATTTCTAGCTTCAGCTACACCGTGAACACGAATATCGATTTTAAGTTCATCGCTGCTCTCATTTGTATTACTTGTCACTACTTTCGTCTTTCTGCGATTTATGCTTAGTCCATTATTCTGTACTTGTTAGACTGTTCATTCCATTCAGGAATGTCTTAAACATGCAATGTATTTTGATTACCTCTTGAAACTCTAGGACCTGCTTTACTGGATTGGGTAAGTCCAAAGCTCAGAGCAAGGTATGATCATTTAACATCTCGTAGGATCATGCCTAGTAAAGCGCCGTGATGTTGAAACCAACATTCGGGTTAACACAGTCAATATGACCATTTTTAGCTGTAGCCGTAGGGAACATTTGATCCTTTTTAATTTAAAAAAATACGAAACATGATTGCCAGAAAATTCAGTAGGACCACTCCCCGTTGATTTCTGAACTACGCTCGCATCACACAGATCGTTGCCTGATAAAACGAAAGAATGTGTAAACATTTCATATTTTTATCTCGAGGAAGTACCCCAAATACTTTATACGGTATTGTGGTAACAAAGCAAGTCTGACAAATGAGATCAAAGGGGACAGAATTGTTAATCGGATTTTACATACTACAGAAGTGAAATTTGGTCGAAATCCCATTTTATAATTTTGTAACTCAATTGCCACTGAAATTAGAACAGGTAACTAATCCGACTTCACTGAAACGTGAGGCTCGCATTCATAAGAGTAAGTTCCCTAACTGTTTCATGATTATGTATATTTAAAATGGTAATCGTTAATAATTTGCGATTTTGATTTCTTTGTGTTGATTTATAAACAGTGCAGACCATGATTTATTTGTCACATGCGCTTCGGAACCAGAATGAGTATTCTTACTTATTATTTAAATAACATTGGTTCCCTCGTCGTTTCTAAGTAGTTATGAGACGGTTTAATCATTTTCGTATTTGTTCCTAAAATTTTTCTACATTATTAATAGCTGATGTGTCGTAGAGAGTTACTGAGTTCGTTCATATAGGTCTTTTACTTGATAAATATATTATTCTTTAATTTCAAAGTAACTTATTGCCTAGTTCGTCGACTGTTTAAGGAACCTCGTAATACGAATGGAGGAGTACGCCGTCTCCAACAAGATCAATTGCACAGTGTCATGTGTTGTCAGGGAGATGGCTGGCGAGTCACTCTTTTTGTAGTGCTATGTAATGAGCAATCGTTGTCTCACATTTCGAGTAGTTTCAAGTATAAACAATGAATGTGCTGAAGAGCAACTCTCATGTAGTTTATAATAACTACCTAGTCGATAAACACACTGATCATCCGTGAAGTAGGACCATTGCAAAAGATCTTGTCGCAGTCTAGAGGGATTTACCTGTAATTAGCGTCTTGTGAAATTGGAAAACAATGTTATAGACCAAGAGGAAAATACGAAGAAAGAAAGGAATGTTAGGACTTAAGAGCTGGCCGACGATGAGACAACGGAGACGGGTTTCGCACTACGACTAGAACTTTCAGGAAATAATTTCGTTCGACTGTATAGTAGAATCTTATCCTTTTACGTTACTCTAATTATAGTTTACTCCGAAGTGAAGATCTGGAATTCATACTTGTCACTTCTCACATTTTCTCCAGTTGCAAGTCAAATGATACTGAATTTCCAGGAACACTTCAAACAAAGTTCGGGGTAAAAGTGTTGCACAAAATTTAGAGGTTGAATGTATGGTTCATCTCCACGGAAAAATATAACTGTTAATGGCAGTCTTTCGTGATCTACGTGCTTTAAGAACGACAATAAAGTATAATCCACCACTGGGAATTGCTCCATCGACAGGTTATACAACGGAGTGAACACAAACGGTACCATCCCGCGCCGAGGCTACGAACAACAGTATCCAGCGTTTAATTGCCTGAAATTGCGAGAAAGCGCTCGCAGTCGGCGGTAGTCCGTAATAACTGTGTGCAAAAGGAGCTTTTAGCGTTAGTGAATAATAGCCCGGATCTGTAAACGCCGCACCGTAATCAGCGCGTCGAGTCATTAGGTGAGCTGTCTAAGTCGTTACGTACACCGCAACTACGCGGACACCAGACTCGAATTGGTGCATTTGCTCTTCATCTTTATCGTAGTGGGCTGACAGCTTGGAAGAAAACGAAGCTGTCCCACGATCCACACAACAATCCATAGCAGAGTTGACTTCTCTGCTAATAAACCCGTCACTAATAGCTTACAACTGTCCACAAAGGAGAGTGCTTGCGAAACACTTGTGTGGCCCATTCTAGAATACTACTCACGTGAGTGGAAACTGCACTGGGTTGGGCTCATTGGGATGTTGAAAGTACACAGAACAACTGGAATGATCAGAGGCTTACTAGTTTCCAGGATTCTGGAAGGAATGAGCTCAGTAACTGTATGGTTTACCAAATTATGCAACAGAACAGTCGAACTTGATGACTACTTTGGAGCCTAAGCTTGTTTTCAAACCATCCACTAAGCTATGCAATAACATCCATTGCGACATCCACATGACTGTTCATTCTACTTAAACGTTACTTGTAAAGTAGTGGATGACTAAAGTATATAATATGGTGTACTGGAATCCTGAATAAAACTAGCCTTCTTTCAGGAAGAAAATGTGTTGCATCACTTATTAAACTTATTATTTTTATATCGCAAACACGGAAGAACAAAATGAAGAGCATCAAACCTTAGTAAAATGAGTATCTCAAAGCCAGGACAGCCATTTCCCACGAAACTCTACAAAAATCACGTTTAACAAAATCTGTCTAAGTAATTACATAATTCCTGGTTTTGTAAAAGCCAATGAAAACAGCAAATCACTTGCAGCACAAGTAGCCAAAAGAAAATCACAAATTATTTGGTTAGAAGAAGAAATTCTTTTCCTATATGCGAAAAAACAGCAGCTTAATCTTCAGCTGTACAAAACACGTCTTGATTTAGCCAATCTCCTAAAAACGTCAGATACTAAAGAACAAAAAGAAAGAAACACAAAACAAAAAAACTGAATCAACTCATGATACCTTCCACAACAATAGATGAAGAAGACAGAGAGGGACCCAACATCAGTTTCATGAGAAACTTGTCGATTTAATTGACATATAATTAACAAAACGAGAATGAGAATTACTTGAAAAGTAACACAAAATCATAGAAAACCTGATCACATAAACAGAATACATAATAAAGCAAGAAGAAAAGTTGGAGAACCCAAATTTCAATGCCAACTTGACACGGAAACTTGTAGCCGAGGAGACAAAACTCATTATTAAGTAGAACAAGTAAAAAAAACAAAAACCACAGAGCAAAATATGAAACTAAACAAAAGACTCCAAAGTACAATGCAATCATCACCAGAGCAGACAAAGGGAATCACTTGCGCTGATGAATGAGGCCGAGTACATCAAGAAAACAGAAGAATTTATAGAACAGAACAACAGTATCAAGTTAATCAATGATCCTACCATTAGGTACCAAAGAAACATACAAAAACTCTTGAAAACCCTCAAAGTCACCCTCACGGAAACTCGAGCCAAATACATCACACAAAAGAATCCCAAATCATCCAGCCTCAGTGGTTTACCAAAGATACACAAAAATGACGCCGGCCGAAGTGGCCGTGCGGTTAAAGGCGCTGCAGTCTGGAACCGCAAGACCGCTACGGTCGCAGGTTCGAATCCTGCCTCGGGCATGGATGTTTGTGATGTCCTTAGGTTAGTTAGGTTTAACTAGTTCTAAGTTCTAGGGGACTAATGACCTCAGCAGTTGAGTCCCATAGTGCTCAGAGCCATTTGATCCATTTTTGAACAAAAATGACTGTCCTATAAGGCCTGTAGTTAATTTCAAAAATGCACCGTCTTACCATCTAGCTAGGCACATACACACATTACTATAGAAATTATACACTTCCACAAACCACAGAAACCTAAAAAATACCAGTGAACTGATAGAAAAAATAAACTATATAAACATACCATCAACAGCAACCCTGGTATCTTTTGACATCACATCCATGTACACAAATGTGCCAGTACAAGAAGCAATCAGCATTGTTAAGAAAACAGCTACAGTATCAAGTGGATATAACAAGTACACATACAGTTGTAATAGAACCTAAGCTAAAAATTATAACAGAGCAGAACTAATTCACTTCTAAGAAAAAATTCTATCCGAAAAAAAGATGGCCTATCAATGGGCTCACCCATCAGTGGTCTATTTGCAAACATATTTCTAAACCATATTGAAATCAAATTATACTATGAAATCATACATCCAGAACTGTACAAGTATATATATATATTGGTACAGATATGTCGATGACATCATTAGCTTGATTGATGAAACAGATACCCAAATAAAACAATTACACACTGACATAAATACAGTTCACCCACAAATAAAGTTCACCATTGAGACAGAGGAGGAAATGAAACTCAATTTGTTAGACATTACCATATACAGAATCAATAACAAACATAATTTTGGAATTTCCAGGAAACTTACAGCTACCAGTACAACCATTCACCTCAACTCCAACCACTCCCCAGCACACAAACTCTCAAGTTTCAGACACATGCTACACAGGCTCAACGGAACTCCACTGGACAATCTCAACTACACACAGGAACTAAATAGAATATATAAAATAGCCAGAGAGAATGGATACAAGACACAAATGATAAACAAACAGTACAACAAAATTAAAAAAAACAAATTAAAAGATGAAAAACCATCAACAAATCACCAGCCACAACAGAGATCCAAGAACACAAACTCCAGACAAATACCTGTTAGCAGGAACGCCCTACAAAGAGTACAGCGTGGCACATACTAACATACAGTAACAAAACCGTCCAAATGGTGGGAAACATACTGAAGAAACAAGAGCTAAAAATATCATTCTGCGCAACTAACACATTACAGAAGAATCTTAGCTCTAAGAACACCTTTGCAGACAAATTGCCCAAAGCTGGAAAATATCAGTTAACCTGTAGTTCACGCCAGTCGGTCTACATAGGACAAACATGCAGAAAATTCAAAACGAGGTACTCCGAACACCTCAGAGCCCTAAGAAGTAATAGTACACGCTACACTTTTGCAGACCATCCAATACAACAAAACAAAAACCCAAAAGACATGGAGACTGATCTTAAGATCCTCACAGAACGCAAGTCTCTATCAAAATCTCACAATAGAGTAGAACTACCACACACAAAAAGCAATAGGAGAAAGAGAGACCTGAATGAAAATACAACACTGTGCAACAAAACACTGTTTGAACACTCAGTGAGCTGTACAAAGGCGACTACCCACAAAAAACATAACAAGCAGACTAAAAAAATTTTGAAACTGAAAGGAAATTTAAAAACAAATTAAAAAAGAGACTTCTGTTTTCTAGGTTCCCTCTCCATCCCTCATTCCATCTTTCTCTCTCTCTCTCTCTTTCTCTCTCTCTCTCTCTCTCTCTCACCTCTCTCTCTCTCTCACACACTCACACACACACACTCACTCACACACACACACACACACACACACACACACGTACATTCCGACCTCACCCAGCAGCCACACCACACCACTTCTGAAAAAAACATTCAAAATAAGCGCCACAACAAACACAAGAGCAACGATGAACAAGTGAGCAGCGACAATAACATAACACCTCTCACTGAGTGAGTTGTAGAAGTGTCTGCTGAGATAACATTTCGGCATATTTTGTGAAAGTGCGTGTGAGATGAAGTAGTGAGCGGAAAATTGTGAAAAACTGAGTGAAAACAATGCACTGAATAGCAGTTGATCGAGACACCTACCAGAAACACGAAACAAGACAAAAAAGTAATTACAGAAACGTACATAACTTCTACACTCGAAACAGCTCTTCACAAATACGCAATAATTATCTTCATGGCCAGTTTGCAGATGACATCTTGTCAAAAAAAGAAAAAGACGAAAACGAGCACTAAAATCGGTGTATAATAATGTAGTTCAGTTAGCGATGTAATTTTAAGAAATAAAAATTTGACCCATAGAAGATGACTCATTGGCATCAAAACATATATGGGTAAATATAAAAATAAACTAATTGTAATTGCACAAGTCTGATTTTGAAAACTACCCAGTTTTATATCTCAAACACTCAAGAAGGAAAAGAGGAGTTTCAAACCTTGGTAAAATGAGCATCTCTCGGATATTCCTTTCCTCAGCAATTCTGCGGAAAAGTTCATTTCTTATCAGTTAACCTATTTTGCGTCAACCTTCTGTAACACAACAAATCGAACGTTACGATTCCAATATTTTCTGGTTTTTTCAGAGCCCATGATTCACTTCCGTACAATGCTGTGCTGCAGACATACATTCTTATCAAATATCTCTTCCCCAACATAAAGCCCAGTATTCTTTTACCGTGGAATAACGTCTTTGCCTGTGCTACTCATAGTTTCCTTGTCCTATATGTATTAGGAGCACAAAACGCTATAACGGTGGTCATGATTCCTTTCCCTTCTTTGGCACCTTACGTACAAGAATTATATTGAAACGGAATGGAGCCAGATAGAGCATGAGTTCGAAATCTGTGCAATGTTGTAAGGTTGCTGGACATAGTAGGAAGAAGCCTGGCTTTACATTGAGCTACATCTGAAACTTCGGGCTCTAATAGAATAAATGAAATTTTATATAATGTTAAAGAAGCAACAGATTAGATATGATGATAATTCCACGTATGGCATAGCCTTTCTGGTCGACAATGAAATACTAGATGTAATCGACGGCAATCTTAAATCGGAATATCGCGTTAAAGGTGAATGAAATACTTCGCACTGTTACATGATAATAACTGGGAAAGATATATTAGTAAATCAATTCTTCCGTATAGGAAACAAAATTATAAAATGTGGACTGAAACAGTACGAGGAGGATAGTATTGTACAGACGATAAAGGGGAAATAAAAAAAAGAGAAACGTTTAGAAATCAGTGTTACAAACCATTTTAAAGTGTAAAGATTATGTAGTGTTTCTGAGTGATTGGACCTACGCTGTGCAGTTGACACTAGGTAATGCAGTAGCTTTTCAGTAGCATGGGATTACTGTATCCTACACACTCTCCTTTATGACAGAAGTCTGGTAACTATAGCTGGTGCTACAATGGGGCTATCTTGTATCCTTTCTTCAAATATGGATATCGATAAATATAAACATGTGGACTATTCCGGAATATCTCCAATAGGACACAATGAGACAGTAACCAGACACTGAAACAAAGAGGTTAAGGTCCCTAAAACATTTAAGTATTTAGGAGACACCGTGTCATCAAACAATGAAAGTACAGGTGATATATGCCAGGAAACATGTGAAATACTTCAAATGAACTTTGTTTCGATGATGTAATGAGAAACATCAGACCTAATATTTGCAAGGGAACAGTAAAGACTATTAGCATAAAGGGAGCAAATATTTGTAATCTGAGCAAGAGGAAATGCCGAAGACTGCTGGCACTAGAAATGAGCAACATTTTTAAGATGGAGCATGTGCTAAACGGCACCATAAGAAAATATATGGCAGTGAATAGGACGACTGTACAAAGAATTCAAACGACACATTTACTCTGGTATGGATACTTGGAAAAATTTAATAAAAGCTGAAGTCCGGAATGCTTACGGAATAGATTATTGGTGCAGAGAAAAGAAAGTGGTTTCGACCACTTAGGAATTGCTAGTAACGTTCGAAATACAATTTCTGGATGAGGACTAGAATCTACTGCCGCGTCCACATAGTTATTCTGCAATTCACACTTAAGCGCTGGATCTCAAACGTTCCACTATCGAATAACAAATGAACATATAAATCGTAGCATAGAGTATAAGGTTCCTCTTATTTTATCACAATGTTCATTCCACTCACACCTAATATTTTGTTATAGTATAAACCAAGTAGACCTCCTTTAAAAGTTCTTCTGTGTCTTCCGTCAGATCTACAGTATATTATAAGTATCCCACACGATGCAGTAATATTCAAGCAAAGGACTGAACATCATCGTGTAAACAGTTTATTTCCTGGGTTTGTTTGCAACTTATTAGTATTCTGCTAATGAATCATAATCTTTGGGAAACTAGAGTAGAGAAATGGCGATAGCCGCGCATTCTCGTAAAATGTTGATTAAAACCGACCATCGGGGATGTAAGGCTTAAAATACATAACGATATGACTGAAGTAAATACGTGACGTATTGAGGATTGCTTGAAACCAATCAGATGCCTAAAATTACTAGTCAGGAATGATGCAATGGATTTCGCGAGAATCTGGATTAGTTCATAAAAATTCAGCAACCTTTTTCTCGGTACAAATCTCATCCAGAATCAGCTATATAAATTCTAATGAAATTGATCTACGCTTCGAAAATCACAATAATCTGTCACTATTGTTACGGTATTTTGCTTTGTCACGAAGCGGCTCGGTCGTGACCTTCGGAAGCAGATTACTGAAGCCAGTGCAAGAAATCGGTCACAAGTGATGCAGTCGACATTCCTTCAGCATCGTACCTCCGCAGCGCAGCCAGGAAGTCATCAGAGTTTTGCGTAACCTACTAATCCGTGCAGAAATGAAGATTACTGCTAGAAATTCTGTCGGAGGAACAGACCAGGAAGGCAACGCTGTAACGACCTGTGACCAATCAAAAAGAACACGTTCCTTCAACGTCTCATGGCAGTGTTATTATGGCAGCACTACCCTGATAGAAATCTAAACAGCTTCCTGTGGACTCGGCGTGCGTTCCTGAATTCCTCAATGATCTATTAACGTTACAGACGTGATTATTAAGGATTTCTGTACGAGATTTACGGTTCTTGAGTTTGCAGCCGAACAGCCATTTTTGTGTTTGATGATATTTCGACAATAATCTTATTTCCATCTGTTGTCAAACACAGATGTCATTACTAGCCGATTGCACTCTAACCTAAAATTAAACGGAACACGCTGCTCGCCGCCGTAGACATTCTTTCACGGTTCTGCCAAACAAGAAAACAGTAAACGGTAATTCGATACATAAATCTTATGCCAAAATTTGAAAACACTTTGGAACTAGAATGCCGTAAGATGAAACGCTTAACTAAAAGGTAGAGAGAGAGAGAGTGAGAGCGAGAGAGAGAGTAAGGGAGGGTGGGATGAAGAGTGTGAGAGGGCGAGCGCTGAGATGATTCCCGACGTTTTTGAAGTAAACTAAGTAACACATCTCACGACTTTCTTAAGCTAAAGCAATAATCTCTTCTGAACAGATTATTAACCACTCTAATTTGTGCTCGCTACCTGACGAAAGCTATCACTGAAGTTGTCGAAATGTCGTAAGACTTAATGACAGCTCTGCTGCAAACAGAGAACTTGTAAACCACTGTTGCAGATGTCGGTCTATTAGAGCAAGACGAAAGAGTCTGAATCTGATAGAGAGAAGTAGTAGTTTTGAGCCCACAATCTTTACACGCGTATTTCTGGTCAGTATAGAACAGCGTTTAAGTGCGACTCTGGCAGGTGTACAAAAAAACCATCTACAGCTCTTATATCCTACTCACTGGTCACAAACTGCGTTCCAGTCATACGTATTTTGTTCGAGCCTATGTGGAATATTACGATGGGAAATTGAGGCAGATGTTCCAGGAATCCATATTTAGGATCCGTCAATAATTCCGTTACTAAAAGTTGTTCATGGGTTGATACATTGTACATTTTTCGAATTACACACTTTTATTCATGTAGATTTTTCGATAACGGCTAGGAAACTCGCAATGAATTCGGAAGATGTTGATTTACTCTTTGAAAGGTAATAAATGAGCGGAATTTCTTTCTACCACAGAATACAGTGGCTACACATTTCCAGCAGAATATCAATAAATTTATTTAGTCAACTAACTTGATATCAAAAGTGTACAACTATAAGTATGGGGGGAGGGGTTGATGATTTCTCAAAGGGGTGGGAGAGGGGATGGGCTTACACGCTGGTGAGAGCTGTTGCAAATGGAGGGCCGGATCTACTGCATTCTTTTCGAAAAGAATGCTGAGAAATACGTCTTTTCAATTTCTCTTAGTCAGTATATCATACGAACGGTGGTGATCTTGCACGAATACTTCTCATAATTAATTCACTCAGTTAAAACATACCAGCTATAAGGAACCGGGATTTTGAATACCTTACATGTCGGGTGCCTCGGTTTTAGGTTGCGTTTATGGTGTTGCAAGACATTGGTTTTGCACATGGATCAGGTTTTTATGTGTCTATTTCACTTGTTTGAGATTTAATACATGTAGCACCGAGAGAGACGAGAATAACCCCGTTACGTAAATTTGCGTATTTACGTTAGGTAAAACCGTGTGAAAGCATCACTGCAGAGGAAGCCATTAAAAGCAGACTAGGGTGAAGTTAACTGTTTCCGCTTCACGAAAACGTAGGGCAAGTTTGCTGATATAGAATCAGCCAGCCTCAGAACAGCATTTTCATAGATTTACAGATCCGCCGACACACGGCAGCAGCCGAACCGACGAGGCTGTGCAACACAAGGTAAGGACGCAGCACGCCATTAAATGTAAATGTCATGTCACAAGCCAGTTTTTACTCCAGTGATATGAAGCTCAAAGTATGAAGACCTGTCTTCCTTGTAGTATTTCCCGAAATTAACGCATTTCTTCGTGCGATCGTTCGCCACATTTGGTTAACTTTTGTGGGGAAAGAATAAAATTTGTTAGAGCCCGTAACATTATTCAGCTCGACATTAGAATAATTTTCCACAAGAGAGTCTTTCTCTCTGCTAAAATAATTACCTATCCTGAATTTTGTGATATTATTGATCTTTTATATTTTATGTCATTTGAGAAATTTAATACCAGGATCTCCTTGTCTGAACAGGCGATACCTGAGATTGCTCTTGTGCGTTGTTAACGACCCAACATGTGCAAATGTGATTTCAATAAATACAATTACAGTGAATAGTTGTCTATTCTAAGATAGAGGTCTATCTCATTGGATTATTTTAGGAACATTGAAGGCAGCTATTCTTCTGAAGTCAAAACACTTGGTGAGTATTACCATATATCCTTATAGGTCGGGTTGAACTTGCGTAATGCGCGCTAAGTGGAATCGTGAACAAAATCCAAACATAGCATTCATATTTTACCAACCAGAGGCATGTTTAGACACTAGTGGCATAAAGGAGATCCTGGTACATTTAGTTTGTGCAGGCTGCATATATTCAGAGGTAAGCATACATTCATAGGCAAATTATACACTCCCCCTCCCTTTACTCTATCGCTATGTTAATTGATTTATGACCCCATTGATTTATGACCTCCTTCTGTCCTTCTGAGAAACCATTCACCCATCCCTTCTCCCACCATTCTGAGAAATCACCAATATCCCCCCCACACACACATACACCTATAGGAGAACACTTTTGATATCAAGTTAACTGGATTATTAAATAAATTGATGAATCAATCACCACTCTCCCTACTGGGAAATCTCCCACCCTCCACTACTTTCCCATGCTTTTACCCTAACCAGCTTTATTGGGAAATTGGCAGGAAAAAGACTTAGTCTGTGCTGGAGAGGAAGGATCTCACGACGCAAATATCAAATCAGTGTCAGCAACATACTGTCCAATTCAATTTGCATTTTTTGGAGTCATCAGTCATCTGACTGGTTTCATGCAGCCCATCACCAATTCTTCTCCGGTGCCCACATCTGCATCTCAGACCAGCCCTTGAAAAATTCGTGCTCAGTTATTTGCTGCATTTATTCCAACCTCTGCCTACCTCTGCTGTGTTTATTCTCTACAGCTTTCTCTAGTACAATGGAAATTATTCCACGATGTCATAACAGAGGTCCCATCACACTCTCCCTCGTTACTGTCAGTGTTTTCCACATACTCGTTTCCTCTCCAACTCTGCACAGAACCTTCTCATTCCTTCCTTACCATTCGACTTAATTTTCAACATTCATCTGTAAATGCTTCGAATATCGTCTTTTCTGGTTTGCCACAGTCCATTTTTCCTTACCATACAGTGCTGTGCTCCAAACGTACATTCTCAGAAATTTCTTCCTGAGATTAAGGCCTGTTTGGTACTGGTTGTCTTCTCTTTGCCCAGAATGCTCTATTTTCCAGTGCTAACCTGCTTTTGATGTCATCCTTGCTCTGTCTGTCATTGGTTACCTTGCTGCCTAGGTGGTACAATTAATTAAATTCGTATTCTTCAGTCCTGATGTTAAGATTCTCGCCGTTGTCAGGTCTGCTTTTTTCATTACTTTCTTCTTTCTATGGTTTATGCTCAGTCCATATTCTGTACTCGTTAGACTGTTCATTCCATTCCGCAGATCGTGTAATTCTTTTTCACTGAGGATAGCAATGTCATCAACCAAACGTATCATTGATATCTTTTCACATTTAATTTTATTTCCACTTCTGAACCTTTCCTCTATTTCCCTCATTGCTTCTTCAATGAATGGACTGAACAGTAGGGGGATACGAATACGTCCCTGTCTTACATCCTTTTTAATCCGAACACTTCATTCTTCGTCTCCCACTCTCATTATTGCCTCTTGGTTGTTGTACATATTCTACATAATTTGTCTTTCTCTATTGCTTACCACAATTTTTCTGAGAATTTCAAACACCTTGCTCCATTTGATATTGCCGAAAGTGTAAGCAGGTTGACAAAGCCTATTCATGTGTCCTGATTTATCTCAACTCTTACTTCCATTATCAGCTTCATTGTCAGAATTGCCTCACTGGTGCCATTATTTTCCTAAAGCCAAACTGATCGTCAGCTAACACATTGCTAATTTTCTTTTCCATTCTTCTGTAAATTATTCTTCTCAGCAACTTGAGTGCTTGAACTTTAAAGCTGATTATTCTATAATTCTCGCACAATTCCACTCTTGCTGACTTCGGAATTCTGTGGACGATATTTTTCCGACGGTTTATCGCCAGAGTCATACATTCTACACACCATGGTCAATAGTTGTTTTGTTGCCACTTCCCTCAAATGATTTTAGAAACTCTTTTGGAATGTTATCTTATCTTTCACCTCTATCTGATTAGATCTTAAGTCTTCCAAAGCTCTTTTAAATTCTGATTCAGATACTGGATCCCCTATCTACACCACAAAGACAAATCTTATCCCTCACAGAAACAGAGTATTCTTTCCACCTACCCGCTCTGTTCTCTACATTTAACAGTGGAATTCCCGTTGTACACTTAAGGTTACCACCCACACTTTTAATTTCGCTGATGGTTGTTCTGACTTCCCTTTATGCTTCGTCAGTCCTTCCAATAATCATTTCCTTTTCGATTGCACATTGATGGGAATAAAAATCACGTACACTGTCATCGAAAGCGTTAATTGCCATAAAATGCCTAGAAGTGAGCACCTGGAGCGAGCTGAAGTAGAATGCGTACACTGATCAACCAGAACATTATGACCATCATCGTAACAGCCGGTATATCCAACTCTGTCGCGGATAACAGTGGTGACTCGTCGTGGCATGGAAGCAATGCGGCCATGGTAGGTCGCTGGGGGGAGTGGACACCACATCTCTGGACACAAGATACCTAAACCCCGTAAATTCCGGGGAGGGGGCGATGAGCTCTGACGCCAAGTTCAATCACATCTCAGATGTCCTCAATCGGGTTCTGATTTGGCGGGTTGCGATGTCAGCACATCGATTGTAACTCGCCACTGCGTTCCTCGAACTACTCCATCACTGTCCTGGCCTTGTGACGTGACACATTACCTTGTTGAAAGATGTGACAGCCGTCGGAAAATATGATTGTCTTGAAGTGGTGTACACGATCTGCAACCAGTGTACGATACTCCTTGGTCGTCAGGTGCCTTACATGAGCTCCAATGGACTCATGGATGCCCACATGAATGCTCCCCAGACCGTAATGCAGCCTGCTGGTCTCCGTCTCGCAGCGCAGTTGTCAAGAAGCTGTTCCCCTGGAAGACGACGAATCCGCGCCCTCTCATCGCCATAATGAAGGTGGTATCGCTTTTCAAGAGACTATGCAACGGCCTGCCACTGCACCAACCTCCAGTGCCGATGGTCACGTGTCAGTTTCAGTCGTAGTTGCCGCAGTCGTGGTGTTAATATTGACACATTCATGGGTCGTTAGCTGCAGAGGCACATCGTTAGGAGTGTTCGGTACACTGTGTGTTCAGACCAGATTGTACTCTGCCAGGCTTTGAAGTCTGATGTTATTTCCGCCACAGTTCACCGCATGTCCTGTTTTACCAGTCTTTACAGCCTACGACATCCGACATCTACAATGAGGGGTGGTCGCTCAAACCACGTCGTATGGACATGGTTTCACCGTGGTTTCGCCACTTGTTGAAGACACTCACCACAGCACTCCTCGAACACCCGAGAAGCTGTGCAGTTTCCGAAATGTTCGTGCCGAGCCTCCAGGCCACCACAATCTGCCATCGGTCAAACTCAGATAAATCGCGCGTCTTCCCCATTCTACACAAGGACAGCATCTCACTGATACTACATCCTCAATGTGTGTATCTAACTAGTAGTCATTCCTGCCTGTTGTCAATGGAATCGTCTGGACGGATTTATATCGATAGTATGCCGGTGGTCATAATTTTTTAGCTGATCACTATACGTCTGGTTAGGATTGATTTGGTGCAATCTTAAGAGAAGCAGTCCAAACACTATGAACTGACAGGTTGTTAAACTAAACCAGAAGAGTAAGTCAGGTTCAAATCCATCAGCGTGGACTTTTAAATGGGTGTGTGATCCGCCCACTAAGATGTGACGGTGTAGGAGGATACCACCTAGATATGTTGCACTACATTTTGGATCGAGGTATAAGATGTATTAAAATCACTGCTATTGCTGGAGGAAACAATATTGATTTAGTCTTGCTCCTACTTGTTGTTTAATTTGATCTCTATGTACGATAGTAGGATAAGCTGGGATTGTGGCATGAATCAGTCGGTGGCTAGCACGCAAACGGTACGCATCTTGTGAACTGAAAGACGCCAGAAAAACTGCAATAGTAATTAATATAGATTGGGCGGAAGTAATTCGGCTTATTATTCATGGTGTATTTTGGTTAGCTCTGTACTACGAAAATCCGATACTAAGAAGATAATTCAGAGCTTGTGGCATAGGAAGAGCAATAGATACTTTTGCCGCCTTTTTTTGAATAGTACAGGAGATCGACACTGCTATCACCTTCATCTCAAATTATTGATTGAGTACTGTATAACTGCATGAATCAGTTATGTGGTTTCGTTTTCAATCATAAGTTTGTGTTCTGTAAACTCTGTATCGAGTCACCGTATTTTACAAGGGCTATTCGGAAAGTGAGAAACGATCGGTCGCGAAATGGATACCACTGTGAAAATCCGAAGAGGCGTTTCACAGACGTTTTGGGCAGAGTATGTAGTATTCCCGTCGATCGCATCAAGACGCTCTTTTGAGTTGTGAGCTCACTGTGAGCGAGTAAAGGTGCCTAGAACAACAATATCTCCAGCCAAGTAGGAGGGACCGCCGAGAGGCTTCGCTTAATGAATGCAGCTCATCTAACACAACTGCCACGTACTTCCTTTTTCCTCGCAATTCTCAGTCGCACTATGCAGGGCAGTGCAGTCTCTGGATACGAAGACAACACCTAGGGGTAGGCTACTCGCTATAGACCAGAATAGAGAATTATCGGAAAGCGCAGGGGGCTGCCTTCTATGACGATGGTGTTGGAAATTTGGTACAACGCTCCGACAAATGTCTAAGTCGGAGCGGCAGCTATGTGGAGAAGTACCTGGAAGGTGTAGCTAAATGTGCAAAGAAAACAGTTTTGATTTTCACTGTGATTTCCATTTCGCGATCGATCGTTCCTTACTTTCCGAACAACCCTCGTATCCTCGTCATTCATCTACATAGGGCCCCATCTCAAGTGCTATGATAAATTCAAGTATTCTATTTTACTGAACAGAAAGATAATCTTCTTTGACAATATTAGTAAGGTTTTGGAGTTGTAAAGCACATAATTATTTACTGAGCATAAGTTTTGGAATACTCCACGTAGTTTGCATAAACTGAAAGTTGAAGTATCATCGACGTACAATTACTAAGATGAGATTTAAAGTGTTCAGTTCAAAGATTTTCTTTTATTGAAATAATAATGTTTGCAGTTTCATGTGTTATATAGCTGTGACGAAAGTGTTCAGCGTCGATCTGAGTCTACCAATAGATTAGCTTCTGGATCCCCATGCAAATAGTTGAGCCAGGTTTAAATGTCATATTACAATAACAGCAATTAAGTATGAGCAACTGGCTACAATTATTGAAAATATACTATATCCAGGTGTCACATGATCCACTTGAGCTAAATAACGTAAAGAAGTGTGACGAGGGCCTCCCGTCGGGTAGACCGCTCGCCTGGTGCAAATCTTTCGATGGGGATGAAATGATGATGATTAGGGAAACACAACACCCAGTCCCTGAGCGGAGAAAATCTCTGACCGAGCCGGGGATCGAACCGGGGCCCTTAGGACTGACAGTCTGTCGCGCTAACCACATGCCTTTTTTTTAATCTCATTTTCTTCTAGATTGTTCGTTGAATTTGTTCGTCCTATGACGCCTGTTCAGGTTGATCGTTGATCCGTTGACGCAGTTTTTTTTTTTTTTGTTACAGAGGGTAGCTAAACCCTCTGACCGAACACGCTGAGCTACCGTGCCGGCCCACTCAGCTACCGGGGGCGGACATTTAAGGAAGTGAACATCCTTGAGAATGCAAGGGATACAGTTACTTCGTAACTATTCCAGTATTGGTGATTTCCTATAATTAAACTGACAAAAGATCCTCTTGTGTTGGTCAGTAGTGCTTCACCATTAGTAACCATTTACCTGCAATTATCATTATCTTTCTACTGTCCCGTACGCTGAGGCCGAGCGGGTCTTGGCGCTTCAGTCTGGAACCGCGCTGCTGCTACGGTGGCAGGTTCGAATCCTGCCTCGGGCATGGATGTATGTGACGTCCTTAGGTTAGTTAGGTTTCAGTAGTTCTAAGTCTAGGGCACTGATGACCTCAGATGTTAAGTACTTAGAGCCATTTGAACCATTTTTCTACTGTAGTGTACAGGTAGTAAGGGTGAATGAGAGCCAGTTGTTGCCTAAACGCATCAATACTCCTCCTGTGTAGTTCACTTGAAATCACTGGCACACTGCTTGCTAAACTGTGCTCCTGTCTGGTATCAAGTATAGTCAACCCCAGTAATTAACTTTCTTTATAAACCATGCTAGTATTATATACAACTTTGCCTCATTATCCTGGCGACCGTTTCTTTATACATAATTACAGTTTACTTCGTTACTAATAGGACCTTTGTTAGGTTCCCGTTTATATTCGTACTGCTTTCTTTCAAAGAAATCCTTAGGGAAACAAATTTACTCCGACACGTTCGACACCTTTCCGTTACGCACTGTCATGGCTACAACATAAAAATCCTTTCACGGGAGTAACATTATCGGCATATTACTATTTTAGTAGTAGCTAGTAATGTTATAGGCTCTATACAAGTTCTTCTAAATGTTGCTGTCAAATATATTACAACCTCTCACATACGTCTCGGGAATTGACTGCAGTGAGAAAATTAGGGGCTAGTATGAAGAATTTTACCCAGAGATAATCAGCAGTAGAAGTTCAGTGTTTTTTTTTAAGAGACAACACTCGTCCGTGAGTTCTGTGTGCCTACAAATGGTTCCAGTTATATCTTAATAGGTAGCCTAACTTTACATCCACATCTACGTATACGCTTACTCTGCAAACCATCATACTGTGTGTGTGCCGCTACTAGTCATATCCTTTCCTATTTCGTTCACAAATAGACAAAAGAGAATATCTACATGCTTCTGTGTGAGCGCTAATTTCTCGTATCTTATCATCGCGGTCCTTGCGCACTTTCTTTCAGTCTGCTGTTCACAGAGCTACTTCTATTCCAATCTCGAAAGAAAAATTCGAGCAAGAAATTAATTTAATCAAAACGATAGCATTTAATAACGAATACGAACCTGTCATTGTGGATAGCATCGTTAAAAAGAAAACTGTTAACTGAGTTACTACGCTCGGCACCAGCCTAAAGGAAAAGTTATCTTCTATTCCTTTCTTGGGGGCCCATCTCGTATCAGATTCAACGCCTTCTTCGTAATAAATAAAACTGTAATGCCTCCTTTTCAATCAATTGTAGTTTGAAAAAAAAAATTATTTAAAATTTAAAATCGACCCGTTCTCCTTTGGAAAATTCTGGTGTCTATAAGAATTTTTTTTCTTTTTTTTGCGACAACTGCGCTTATTGCTACATAGTACAAACAGGACGTGCCTTTACAGTTAGATACAAACATCTTTTAAGAAAAAATGATACTAGCACACAAAATTCGTCTTTTGTCGACCATATTCTGATTACATCTAACGCGCCTAAATCTGTTCACGATATCAACATTTTGCACACTGAGAAGAAAGGGCGTAGATTAGATGTTCTCAAAGAATTAGAATTTTTTAAACATCTTTCTCGAAATGATGGCTTCATTCTTAATGAGCAGCTACAATTACGTAATAAAAGCTTCTTCAACGGTATAAAGCCGTTACTTGATATTTGATTTCGTGTTCCCTCGTGCAGTAACCGAAATATTTTTTTCTATGTAAGTCAATTCTTAATTGTTTGTTCATTAAATGGTTTATATTAACTACATTTCGTGTTACATCGTTTCTTACTTGCTGAGTTATTCAGCTCCCATTATAATTTTGTAATGGTGTTTTCAGCCTTTAAACTGTACTTCTAAACTCTTATGTAGACAAATTGTTACCATGTCTGCTGCTGTAAGATAAAATATTGCCGCTTACTTCATGTATTAAATACTGTGCACTACAATATACGTCTGTACTACAATATACGTCTGTCTATATTTTGAACGTTAAGTAGCCTGTTCGTATTTGCGGCTACTAGATGGCACCTTCGGTGTAATATTCACCTGCCCGCAATTTGCTAACGCAGGCGTCTCAGTCTGATGCTACCCAGCTCGACATATGTGAACCTCCCATAGTGGCTACCCTTGTATGTTTTGTATTTTAAAATTTTGTGACTAAAGCTTTATCACTTGATATTTATTTTATACGTGACATGTAAGTACAATGCCCTTTCTTTTTATGCTGTCTGTCAGTAATTCCACTTAAAAATTTTTCGCCTAAAACTTGGTTACTTACGTTATAGGCCAATTTAAATGTTTTATTTCTGATGAACGCACTCTTAGTAGTGGCCGAAACCTAGGTAAAAAAGACTTCATTTTTGCTACTGGGGGCTGTTAATGCTTTAATTTTTTTTTCACAATATTGTTCCTCGAGATGAACGTCTCCTTCCGTTCAGGGCTTCCCATTTGAGTTCTCGAAGTGTCCAATCACTAATTTAGCCGTACCAATAAGAATGCTTTCACAGGGCTCTATTATGAGAGAAATCCAGGCCCGCGGCCTCATACACATTGGACGTTTTGTGGTGGCGGCGGTGGTTTCTGTTGACATGCTGGCCGGTGGCGACAAGAGGGACAAGGGTGGAGGCGTCACAGAGACGGAGAAGAGAGTGGAACATAACCACTGTGCCCATAGACTGACAAGTCTCAGCAGGATTGCTGGGAGAACAGTATACTGGGGTTCTAAGTGACTTACTTCCGTCAGCTTGCCAAGACACTCAACAGACAGAATGTGACTAACTCTCGATATCTGCAGCTATTTGACGATGGTTGCCATCCATTCTGGTATTGGAGGCAGTGAGTACCTAGCCCGCGGGAAGCCTCCAGAGTTGTCACAGAAACGTCTGTAAAGGTTACGTGACGACTGTAACTTGACTGCAGGAAAAAATTTCTCACCATAGAATTAGACTTTCAAGATCAATTTCAACGATTATTCAGTCAATTTGATTTCAACGACGTGCCACCGGACTGATTGAAGCGAGAACGAGAGTACCATGGATACTTTTCGCGAGTTGGAGCGCTTGTTTCTTGTGAAAACACATTTTAATGAAATTTAATCTCCCACCTATACAGAGGGAGATGATCGTCGTAATAAAATCAGCTATATTACCTAACTTACCAAATGGTACATACAATGAACCCGATGTTTGCAACTCTGTTCTGATTCCTGAAGAGGCTTTATGGACGACAATGCATTTGGCTACTTCAAGAGAGCTCGAATGTCAGGAGGCATCCTGTGACAGAGGTAGAACACGCTCTTACCACTCTCATATGAGCCAAAATTGAGTTTAACGTCCCAGTCCTATCATGCAGGATGTAAGCCGGCCGCGGTAGCCGAGCGGTTCTAGACGCTACGGTCGCAGGTTCGAATCCTGCTTCGGGTATGGATTTGTGTGATGTCCTTAGGTTAGTTAGGTTTAAGTAGTTCTGAGTTCTAGGGGACTGATGACCTCAGATGTTAAGTCTCATAGTGCTCAGAGCCATGCTGAGAACAGATTATTTTTTATCTGATGAATTAATACTATGAGGTAGTGTAGCCCATGCCATTCCGCTGTGCGGGATTTTCACAGGAAGTAACGGTACTTTAGTGACGTAAACACGTATGTATGCTGTGATTTATTCTGTCTTCGAAAATAACTCGTACAAAAGGGAGGAATCTACATTTTGCACTAGGAATTCCAGGAGTACCGACAACAAGATCACTGTTTAGTGTTGGATAAAGTGGACTTTTTA